>NC_061808.1:29387618-29625118 GCF_021462225.1 Girardinichthys multiradiatus
TATGTTTTGAGATTTTACATGATAGATCAACACAAATTATAGCCAAAATTATGAAGGGGAAGGAAAATGATACATAGCTTTCTTCTCTTTTTTATAAATTAAAAAAACAGAACAATGTGCGGATTTATATTGAACCGTTTGTTGTCTGATGTACCTAAATAAAATCCTGTTACACCCACTGCGCTTAGCAATCAACTAATTAGAAAACAAGCTAATTCATTGATTACCAAACCAGCATGGCTCTATGTATAAATATAATTGCTCCCTAAACCTTATAACTGGCTGGGCCACCCTTGGCAGCAACATCAACCATCAAGCATTTACGTCAACTGGTAACAAGTTTTTTACATCACTTTGGAGACCTTTGGCCTACTCTTTTTTTTTGCATAATTGTTTTATTTCAGCCACATTGAAGGGTTTTCATGCATGACTAGCTTGTTTTAATGTCACAACATGTAACTGGATGTATGGCCCATTCTTTGACCAGGCCACTTGAAAACCTTCACTTTGTTTTATGGAACCACGGAGAGATGGGCTTGCTGGTGTGTTTTGGATCACTGTCCTGTGCATAGCTTCAGGTTGCAAACTAATAGCTGGACCTCTGGCTTCAGAATTGTTTGCTAAAAAGCAGAATTTGTGGCAGCTCCAGACAATCCAGCACAGTGTTTAACTGCAAGTATAATGTTATTTTTCAGAAAAGTTATGTTAGTTGTACACCAATGTAACATGACAGATGTTTTCTAAGAAGTTCCACTCTTGTCTTAGGAGTCTACAGAATACTTTGCCGAAAGTCTTCAGGATGGTCAACATGTTTTCATCTTAGAAAATGGTGCTGATGCCTGCAGTGCTTTAGATGTTATTCTGGGTTCCTTTGTAATCTTTGAAGCACTTTTGAACTCCTTTCAACTTGTCCTTTATTCTGTGATCTACACTAGTTCTTTACTTTCCACAATCAGTCTGATCTGAAAAACAGGTTACAAATTGAGATTTGTACATCTTCACACATGCTATATATATATGTTTTCCTGATTTAAGTTATAGCCACAAACCTCTGTGTATTTTGTTTTATTATTATTTTATGTGGTTCACTCACACAAAGCATACAAAGTAGCCCACAATAACTCTGGAAGAGCTCCAGAATTTCACAGCTGAGATTAGATAATTTTCTGACAGGCCAACTATTAGTAATGCACTCTACAAATCTTGTCTTAAAGGAATACTCCCAAGAAACAAAAAAACAAAAAACATTGTTCAACTATCTTGCAGCAGCAGGTGAAACTGGGGAGCATCTTCTCCTGCACATCAGCACTGCTGCCCCCTAGGGCTATGTTCTCTCCCCCCAGTCCTTTTCTCTCTGTACACAAATGACTGCACCTCTGCAGTCTGTGAATGTCCTGAAATTTGCAGATGGGTCTGGAGGCAGATCGATTAGTCCACTGCCTCTACTCACCTTCCTCAACAACACTGTGTCTACTGTGGATCCCTTCCAGCTCCAGGAACCACCCTTCCTTGGGACCTGAAATGGTCCTCACACATAGACACTGTTCAGAAGAAGGCCTGGCAGAAACTGTACTTCCTGTGGTAACTCAGGAAGTACAACGTTCCACAGAAGCTGGTAGTTATCTGCTTAAAATCTTTATTCACCGAGCTGTTTCTGCATGCCTGTCTGCATTTTGGGGTCCACTCCAAAAACCACTTTGTGACACATACTGTTCCACACATAATCTTGGCAACTAAAGCTAAATCTGAGTCTGAAAGAAAGATACCTTTGGAAGTCTGGTTTAATGCTTGCAACAAATCATGTAAGAGACACAGTAAACATGTGGAAGGAAGTACCTTGGTAATACAAGACCAAAATTAAACTTTTTAATTTAAAAACAAAGCACAACTTAAAGATGACAACTAACACGCCCAACACACCATTCACACAGTGAGACATGGTGGAGGCAGTCTCTTGCTGTGGGCAGGCTTTTCTTTCTCAGGGACAGGGAGCTCATCAAAGCCGATTGGAAGATTGATGGAGCTAAAAATAGGAAAATACAGGAAAAAAAAACAACTTTTCCAGCAGGAAAATAACCTTAAAAATACAGATAGACCTACAATGTAATGGTTTAGATAATGCGTTAGAATGGTCCTGTCAAAGTCCAGACCTAAATTCAATTGAAAATCTAGGACTTAAAATTGATGTTTGCAGATGCTCTCCATCCAGGCTTTTTAAGCTTAATGGCTAACATTTTCAGCCACACTTTTTAAATTTATTTGAAAAATATGTTTGTTTATCACATTAACTCCCATTAAAATATATAGTATTTTGTGGTTATGAAATGATGAAATGTAAAATTTTGTGTGAACATTTTTGCATGGACTGAGTTTATTATACAGATAAAATATTTTCATTTAGCTTATCTGTGTTTTTAGTTCTGCTTTCCTTGCACTAGATACAGTTAATAGATATTGTGTTGGTCTATCACATAAAGTCCCACTAAAATACAGTGAAATTTATTGGGACTAAGGAGGATATTGGTTTGTTTTAATTTGGTGTTGAAAATTATTAATTTCAGATTATGAATAAAAATGGGTAAATCGTTAGGCAGTTATTATTATGACTAATGAAGCAGATATGAGTTTTGTTTGTTTGAGGCAGTGTTTTTTCTATCTATACAAATATTGCAAAAACTCATTCTTCTGTCATAGCTGCCAGCATTATTCCGCCAAAAAAGCTTGTTTCTAAAATTAAAAGGAGAAGAAATAATGTTGTTATAGCAGGTACCCACATAAGATCAACCACAGCTGACTCTTAACAACATAGGTCTTCCTTATAAATAGAATAATTTCTGTTTAATAGACTAAGCCACATTTTTAGGAGGATGCAAGCGAAAACAGCAGAGTTCAACAGTCTCAAACTGGGGCGAGAAAAACGTTCTGTCACTGGCCAACAGCAGGAGAACAGTTCGCTGTGCTATTCTGCTGCCCTGTTTTTGTAATAAATGGACAGTGGTGAACCTTGGAGGAAACATCCATTCACCAATCACGTCATCGCCTGTGTCAGGGTACGGATGCCTCTCAACACACGTTTGTAAGTTAATGTGTGGACACGTTGCGTTCCTCTGGAGGCAGGATGCCGTTTCCACATCCCTCACTGCCTATAATTAGCTGTCCTGATAAAACACCACTCTGCTGGCGCTTGCAGGATCAAACAGTGATGAGCAGGCAGCTCTCTTCACAGCGCACTGCAGACGCCAGGTGGCTGCCCTTGAGTTGAGTACGGGCCTATACGCAGAATGCATCTGGAGGGCAATTAATCAGGCAAGGCAATTGTGATATTATATGATGCTTCTCAAGCAATCAAAGTCACTAGAGAGGGAGAGAGGGGCTCTGTGATTGGATGTAAGCTTTGATTTCCAATATTAAGGAGATTTAAAGTTTTGTTTCCTATTCTAACGTTGCCTTTTTAGACCTTGAACTTGTAAAATTGTCCTCACAAAACAGACGAAAACAGAATCTAGTACAGTGAGGCAGTAGAAAGCTGTGCCTGTTGGCATGATTTAATTTTCTCCGTTCTTCATCACATTTGTACATGTCAAGCATATTTAGGTAGGTTAATTACAGTGGATCTGTTGAAATGACTGGATTATATTATGTAAAAACTGAGACAACGAGAGGTCATCTTATTGTTGAAGGTATCAGTCAGGAAAAGAGCACAAACAAAATAATTTAATGGAATATTTATATATGATACATGACCAAATGAAGACAGTCATAAACTGCTAGGGAACATGTGGGACAACAGCAAAATGACAAAATAAAGTTTCTGGAAACTTGATGAAAAGAACTGGCAAGAGAGGCTGCCTGGTTGTTTTCTACATGTCACAACAAACTCCTGCATTCTCTATATGTCTGGACTAAGAAGTAAGGCTGCAAGACAGAAGCTTTTTGTTTTAATAATGTAATGTATTATTATATATATATATATATATATATATATATACCGGCCAATTTATTAGGTACACCTGTCCAACTGCACGTTAATGCAAATTTCTAATAAGCCAATCATATGGCAGCAACTCAATGCAGTTTGTGAAGAAAGGTGATTTAAGTGACTTTTAACATGGCATGGTTGTTGGTGGCATGTCTAAGTGTTTCAGAAACTGCTGATCTACTGGGATTTTCAAGCACTACCATCTCTAGGGTTTACAGAGAATGGTCCGAAAAAGAAAAAGTATCCAGTGAGCGGCGGTTCTGTGGGCGCAAATGCCTTGTTGATCCCAGAGGTCAGAGAATGGACAAACTGGTTTGAGCTGATAGAAAGGCAACAGTAACTCAAATAACCACTCGTTACAACCAAGGCATGAAGAAGAGCGCACAACACGTCGAATCTTGAGACGGATTGGCTACAGCAGCAGAAGACCACACTGGGTGCCACTCCTGTCAGCTAAGAACAGGAAACTGAGGCTACAGTTCGCACAGGCTCACCAAAATTGGACAATAGAAGAATGGAAAACGTTGCCTGGTCTGATGAGTCTTGATTTCTGCTGTGACATTCAGATGGTAGGTTCAGAATTTGGCGTCAACAACATGAAAGCATTCATCCATCCTGCCTTGTATCAAAGGTTCAGGCTCATGGTGGTGGTGTAATGGTGTGGGAGATATTTTATTGGCACACTTTGGGCCCCTTAGTACCAATTGAGCATTGTTTCAACACCACAGCCTACCTGAGTATTGTTGCTGACCATATCCATCCCTTTATGACCACAGTTTACCATCTTCTGATGGTTAATTCCAACAGGATAACGTGCCATGTCATAAAGCACGAATCATCTCAGTCTAGTTTCTTGAACCTGACAATGAGTTCACTGGACTCAAATGGTCTCCACAGTCACCAGATCTCAATCCAATAGAGCACCTTTGGGATGTGGTGGAATGTGAGATTCGCATCATGGATGTGCAACCGACAAATCTGCAGCATCTGTGTGATGCTATCATGTCAATATGGACCAATGTCTCTGAGGAATGTTTCCAGTAGCTTGTTGAATCTATGCCACAAAGGATTAAGGAAGTTCTGAAGGCAAAAGGGGGTCCAACCCGGTACTAGCAAGGTGTACCTAGTAAAGTGACCGGTGACTGTATAACATTTTTAATGTTCCACTTATTTGTGTTTTTTAGTTAATTACATACGTACATTACATACATGCTACATAAAAGGGGGAACACTTTTGAAATGATCATGCTTTAACTTTTGCTTACATCAGTCTAACATTTAACAGTGATCTGTACTTTTCAGGTCAATGACACTGTTGCTTGAGTATTGAAATGTTTTGTGGTATGAAGTGGTTTTCTGTTAATTTCCATAATATTAACTGAATTTTTCATTTAAAAGAACTGCATACTTAGCGTTTTATTTTATTATATTTTACACAAATAAAATACAAACTTTTCTTGATATTTTAATATATATAAAATAATCATATGTTAAATGTTCAAACATGGTAGGGTGTCCTACCAATAAATATTTCAGAAACTGCTGATGCACTTGGATTTTCAATCTCTCTGGTTTACAGAGAACGGTCTGAAAAGAAATACTATTGAGAACTGCAGTTGAGTGAAAAATAATGTCTCGCTGATGTCAAAGGCCAGAAGAGAATGAGCCAACTGGTTCAAGATGACACAAAGGCGACAGTAGCTTAATTAACTGCTGGTTACATCCAAAGTATGTGGCATACTATCTCTGGGCGCACATCACATTTCACCTCTGACCTTGAAGCAGATGGACAACAAGAGCAGAAGCTACTCCTCTCAGCTAAGAACAGAAAACTGATTCATTCACACAGGCTCACCAATGTTGGACAGTAAGAGATTGGGAAACATTACATGTATCGATGGTGCTTTCAGCAACTTTCAAACCTCTATTGAAAAAGAGCAATTTGGACAAGCTGCTACTACAGAACTACAGGCCTATATCAAACCTCCCCTTCATCAGTAAGATTATTTAAAAAGCTGGGTTTCAGCAGTTAAACAACTTCCTAACAATGACCAACCGCTTCGATGTCTTCCATTCAGGCGTCCGTGCTCACCACAGTACAGAGACTGCTCTTGTCAAGGTGTTCAATGACATCTGTATAAATGCAGACTGTAGAAGGTCCAATAATACCACAATGCTGGTATTATTGGACCTTAGTGCAGCATTCGACACTGTTGATCACTCCATTTTATTAGAGCACCTGGAAAACTGGGTCGGCCTTTCTGGCTCAACTGGTTTAAATCCTACTTGAAGGACAGGGACCTTTTGTGTCAGTAGGTAACTTTACATCAGAGAGCACAAAAATCACATGTGGCGTTCCCCAAGGGTCCATCTTAGGGACCCCCTTCAATATCTACATGCTCTCCCTAACTCAGATTTTAATAAACAACAACGTAAGTTATCATAACTATGCAGACGACACACAGCTATACGTTACGATGTCACCAGGTGACTATGAACCCATTCAAGCGCTGGGTAAATGCTTAGAAGAAATCAATGCATGGATGGGCCAAAATTTTCTTCAGCTGAATCAAAACAAAACTGAAGTAATAATCTTAGGACCAAAGGAAGAGCGTTTAAAAGTTAGCACACAGCTTCAGTTAATACAGCTAGAAACCACCAGTCAGGCTCGAAACCTGGTGTAGTGATGGACTCAGACCTGAACCTTCAGAGGCACATAAAGACAGTAACAAGGTCGGCCTTCTATCACCTAAAAAACATCTCCAGGGTTAAAGGACTAATGTCTCAGCAGGACCTTGAAAAACTAATTCATGCGTTCATCTTTAGTAGAATTGATTACTGCAACGGTGTCTTCAAAGGTCTGCCTAAAAAGTCAATCAGACAGCTGCAGTTGATCCAGAATGCTGCTGCCCGCGTCCTCACTAGAACTAAGAAAGTGGAGCACATCGCCCCAGTTCTAAAGTCCCTACACTGGCTCCCTGTAGCTCAGAGAATAGAGTTTAAAGTACTTCTGTTAGTCTATAAATCACTGAATGGCTTAGCACCAAAATACATAACAGACTTGTTGTCAGTGTATCAACCATCCAGACTTCTCAGGTCATCTCGCTCAAATCAACTCTGCATACACAGAACCAGAACCAAACATGGAGAAGCAGCCTTTAGTTCTTATGCTCCACTAATTTGGAATAGACTCCCAGAAAACTGTAAAAGAGCCGAAACCCTAAGTTGCTTTAAATCAAGATTAAAAACTTATTTGTTTAGAGTGGCCTTTGCCTGGGCCATCTAAGCATAATTAGTTACGTTTTCAGTCCAGTTTTCCTTTCATTTTATTATCCATCATTCTATTGTATTCTCTTTTTCTTTTTTTTTTAATTACCTCTGTTGTTTGATTTTATCATTTGATTTGTTTTTCTGTGTCTGTATCTGTGTTTATTTTCTTTGTGATTGTATTGTAATTGCATGTACAGCGCTTTGAGTGTCTCGTTGCTGAAAAGCGCTATATAAATAAACTTACCTTACCTTACCTTCAGCATTCAGATGTTAGACGAAAGCATGGATCCTGTGATATATCCATGGTACAGACTGCTGCTGGTGGTTTATCATGTAGGGGAAATTTCCTATACAGACCTTTGGCCCCTTAGTACCAGCTCAGTATTGGTTGTTCTTGATAAATGTCCATGCATGAGATGCTATTATGTAATTATGGCACAAAATCTGTGAGGATTGTTTCTGAAACCTTGTTGAACTCATGGCACAAACAATTAAAGTCCAACTCATCAGGTGTATGTAATAAAGTGTCCTGTGGCTGCAGAGGCCTCAATGTGGATTCCATCTGACATTCCAACAAACAAAAACACCCACCAATATTTTGTCAGAGCGCATCTTGAATAAACTACAGCTTGTTTAGAAAAACAACATAAAATTTAGTTGCATGTTGGTAATAGCTGAGGCTCTCAAATGTTTTTGATCATACAGTTATAACACATACTGTATGACAAAAAGCCAGGTGGAGAATTGGCCTCTTCCGTTCAACAACCGGCTGAGCTGCCATTGTTAGTTTGTAATGTTGAAGAAAACCTTGAGATTTGCATTCTTCTAAGGGAGTGTTGCAAGTAGCTGAGCAGTGCGAGCCCATTAGGACTTCAAAATTCATGAGCTGTCATAAGAAAACACACATATCTTTCGTGCTGAATATGAGCACAGTCCCAAAATGGGGAAAGTACATGTGCACAAATTAACACCCACATGTGTGAAACCATGCACACTCCTCATTCTGCACATCTTTCATTTTTAAATCTCAAGGAGTGTGACATTAATGCATGAGAAAGTCACCGCGGTCTGGTTTCTCAAAATAACTGACTTCACAAAGGACCACAAACACACTCCTCCTGTCACAAACTCCACGTGGATGACACTTTGAAGCAGCACACCTGACTTTGGTACGTGTATGAATCTAATTTCTGTCACCAAGGAGTCTGGGCGTATTGATGCAAAGTAATGAGAAGCAGCTGGGAATCTACCTGGAAAAAAAGAAACATAGGGATAATCATGGCGTACCCAGCATCTCCATGGCAGCTGCTGGTCTGTGACGTACCAGTCATCAAATGAGACAACAGTGTTGAGCAGGTAACTCCAAGCTATTATTCCTGCTGCTATAGTAGCCTGACAGCAGAAACTGGCCATGGCAAAGGCCTGAGGAGCACCTTTCTAAATACGTTTTTGGATCATTTTTCTTTCTCTGTATGTGATAAGATCGGTGTTCAATTGGTTTTTGGGATTCTAGTTGACAACTGCGCTGCACCAGTAGGTAGCGGTGGCAATAACATGGACATAGAAAGCAGACAATCTTGAGCATGGTCATAGTTTTCACCCCTTCCTCAGTTTACATTTGGAGTTTCTTGGAAACAAGTTTGAACAAGGCATGACTGAAGAGGAAAAACACATAAAAAACAGGTCCACCGCTACGGTTTCTAGCACAGAAAGCCACACTGGGCATGAGAAAAGTTATTGATTCCAATAATCCCCAGACTACTGGAGCTCATGTGCTCTTTTAAGTGTTGTCCTGTGAATACAAGCCCAATAAGGTGGTGGTATTAGGACAATAGTGAAAGGGGTGAGCCAAGCTCTGGCATTACCCTTCACACACATGGAATAAATTCCCACAATTTCTTAAAATACAAGAATTTAATAAAAATGTTAACTCAAAATCAAACATATTTCAATCAACAAACTCTTTGAATGAACAAGTGAATCAAGGATGGTTAAAAACCATGACCAATAAAGTGATGCAACATTACCATTCAATGCTATTTATGTTTGAGAACCAAGGATTATCTTGAGGAATCTGAAAATGAAGTTATATATCTTCAAACAAACATTCATAATGCAACATCAGATAAAACATTATTTTAATAAAATAATGTATCAAAAATGATTTGTTGAATAAAACCAACCTTCCAGAAAACGAATTTTCAACGGTGTTTAATGAGCTGTCTTTATTTAGTACAATAATAAATAAGGAGATATTATTGTGGAAATAATAAAATATTCTTTAAGGAAATATTATTTTCAATAAGAACCAAACTTTTCTGGATAAATGATTCTTAAAGGTGTTTGATTAACTATTATATTCAAATAATATTTAGGGAAATATTATTTTATTTGGTTGGAACCAAACCTTTCTGGATAAATCATTCTTAAAAGTGTTTAATTACCTATTGTATTCAAATAATATTTAGGGAAATATTATTTTATTAGGTTGGAAACTAACCTTTCTGGATAAATGAACCTTAACTGGCCCTCACCTGGTGACGACAAAGCCTACAGGCACATAGGATGGCGGCTAGTCATGCGTTACCTTACCTGTTAGCGGTTGGAACTAACAAAAGGGGAGCCTATAGCTTGCTACAACTCCTTTAAAGTCAAACTTGTACCTTTAAAATACAATAATAAAAGCATCAAAATGCATGAGCGTGGACGGCACGTTATGGCCGATCTGTGTTTAAAAACCACTCTTTAAATAAAGTTTATTTTAACTGTAAAACACAACACAGAACACATCATTAGCTGACCAGCTAGTCTGCTAGCACTTGGATAGCTGAGTTTCTTAACACAAACGTCATGAAATAAACATTATTCATATTATTTCATCCTAAACTAATTTGCTCTGCCCAAACACCACCTCTTACATGAACCATGCCGAGGAAAAGATGTCCCGGCAACTGTCCTGTTGGTGTAATGGTTATAAAGCAGTTTCAGGAAAGAAAATTAAGAAAACATGAGCAAAATAACGTTGTTTTATATTATCATTTGGCAAAAATTCATTCTTTGATACTCTTAGAGTGTGGGAAACGTACATGAAAAACATACTTAACTTCTCTAGTGGAGTCAGGTTAATGGGAATCAGATGCACTGATTGGTGATCTGGGGATCTAGGATTGATTATTCTGGTCTGGTGATTTAAACGCCACTGAATGATACAGTACAAAAGATGCATAAGTCTAAACAGGGTAAAATGCATTTTAATGTTACTTTTCTGATTACAATTGTACCTAGTGTATGGAGAGCGGTGCCTTTTCAGATTTTGTGTTTTGAGAGTTTATCTGCCAATCTTGTCTCAATTGGTTGTGTCTGGGATGAAGCAGGGGAAACGTGTTATTTCTGCTCGCCCATTACCTCATTGGAAGCGACAGAAGTAACACTGTGTCCGTGTCTGTTTTTCATTATTCCCTTTAACAGGTAAATATTCTGACTGTTACAAGTTTTAATAGCTATGTTTGTGTTCATTAAGTTTGGAAGGCGAGCGGGGAGTGCTTGTAGTGACCCGAACAGCTTGAGTAAATGGGGCTTTGCTTGAAAGCCATACTTACCGTAGCTCCCTCGCTAGCTGTGGCCCAGGCTTAGATGTTGCTGCTGCTGTGTGGCCATAATGTTTGTATGTGCAATATTGGGAACCCAGGAAGGATGTATGTTGTGATCACAATGATGTTATATTGTTTGACGATTAAAATAGAAATGTTAATGACTTTAGTTTTGTAATCAGTCTCAATAGATCTGAATGATATAATTTTGATTTGATTTCCTAATAAATGCACAGCCTGTGTATGATACTGATATGTAATGAAATATGTACCAGTCTTTAACTGTGAGGCACAAAGACATTTTGAGCAGTTGATATGCTGTGTAAATTAAGTGTTTTTCCTTATTGCACTCTTCTTAATTTGTCCACCATTACAGCATTGGAAGCGACAGAAGTAACACTTCAGAAGTTTTGTTACTGGACCCCGTGTCTGTTTTTCATTATTCCCCTTTACAGGGGTGTAACATTGGCCTCAGAAGAGAATATCAAGCTTGTCTTAATTACCCCCTTTTTCTTAATGAGTGCTGGGTACAGCAAATCATTACTTAACTTTGCTGCATACAATAGGTGTGATTTTAGCAATTTTGGATCCAATGATTCTCCTTGAACTGCCACTTTAACGTGGTGGAGGGGTTTGAGTGCTCGAATGATCCTAGAGTGTTGGGGCCATCCATTTGGTCGCACATTTTGACGCACAGCTCAACAGATGTCGCAGCTCTGACGTCACTGGAAGAATAAACCGGCTGAGATGCAGAGTCTCGGGGCCATTTCCGCCTGTCGCAGGACAGCGTATAGGAAGCGCATTTCTGGAGAGACAAGAGCTCGCAGGCGAACTTTTGCTCCACAAGGCCATTACCGGAAGAGCTTGAAAGCTTGAAATCTGTCTGATACGAGAAGATCAGAGGATTTATTTGCCGATCGAAGACCGTGCCACAACCGGCGCAGGTAAAATAAAACCTACAGAGGTTCTATTTCCAAGGAGATGTTTCCTCTTTATGTATGCAGTCGACTAAAGGTTCTTCATCTTTTCCCCTCCTGGACGGATGAGAAGTTACCGTTTTTCTTTAATTCAATCACCCCCCTCTTTTTCTTCAGACCTGATCCCATCCTCAACCTGTGGAGAAAAGAAATCAACTTCAAAGTAATTTCGTTCTTTTCATAGTAAACCGGATAGGTGCATTTAGAGGTCTGGGCAGGATGAGGAGGCAGTTAAGGTGATGTAGGATAACCAGTAGTTAATCTATGGTATTAACTTGTTGCATGCAATACTGATTGAATTATGTTATGCTGAGCTGTGTTTTGATTTGCTGCGGAACCGTGGTTAATGTTTGTCCGGCTAATCCCAAATCAGCCAGGAGTTAGAAGTTGAACTTTGAAAAGTTTTTCATTCAAGGCAGCTGCGGTCTGGGCCTCGCCCAACCACTCTTTGTTCCAGTTTTATTGCTGAAAATTTTCAACTGGGTTCCCGCCTCAAGAGTTTTATGACCCTTTGTCAAGATTTGGGGCGTTCAGCTGATTGTGGCTAAAGGAGCCCCACCGTTTCATCAGCTGATCGCTGCGATCGAGACAACAGCACCAGGAAGACTTCTTCCCATTTAACCCAAATTACACATTTTGTCCATAAACTGCTGGTTTGATCTTCATAGACACTAAATGCATATATATATTTTTCTTTTATTATCATTGTTAGGTAGTCATTGTTATTCCCGTTGTGTAGAACGGTGCTTGTTAGTTAGGTGAAGGTTTTGGACCGGAATAATGGTATATCAGGATTATTTGGCTTCAATAAATCTTCATATATATAATTAAGAGAAGCGTCTGTGTTTATTTCGTGCAAGAGTGATTTATCTGTCAAAACAAGGTCGAAGTTCCCCCACCTTCGGTGAAGCGGTTGAATAAACAGTGACAGTTTGTGGTTTTGGTTAATAATTTGTAATTATTAATGAGCTTTGAGCCCATAATCACAACACCAGAGGATATCTCTGATTTCTATTCGTTAGTGATGATTTTTGGTTAAGAAATTAATATTTTTCTAATTATTATTTTAAATTATGATTCTTGATAAATATTAATTAATCAATAATCATATTCCCTACATTTATGGCGTCCCTGGGTGGGCCTTAAAATGACAGATATCACTGTTGCACGAAATTACACATTTGTGATATCTTGGAAACTGTTTTGAGATTTGGTAAAATTTTGCAGGAGTTCTTGTAGGCTGGAGGATGTATCTTGACTAATATTGGCTCAATTCTACTGCAGAGAAGTAATAATATACTCCTAATAGTAATAATAGTTTTTCTAAGGTGCTTTTGTGGACGCAAGGTGGACGTTTTGTGTAGTTTATGGGCAACCCTTGCTGGCTTAGAGCTGTAGCGCAGTCAGCTTGTTGCCAGAGCAACCAAAAAATTCCTGGCACAGTAGGAGGCATCCTACTATCTGCCGTTGGTGTAACTACAGCTGTAACTAACACTCTCCCAGTCAGGGAGGAAGCAACACGACGTTCTGATGGCCATTGAGTGAATTACAGTTGCAACAGGATTTTCTCCACGTCAGACAGGCGTTTAGTGCCACCTTGTGGTCACTAGTGAGAATTATAGTTGCTGCCACAGAAATTAACTAATTTGATTAGTTTTATTAACACAGGCAGATAATCCCATCACCGATGATCAAAAAGACATAGCTTGAGCTAAAATCAAGTTATTGATCATTCATTGCCACTTCTGCTCTGAAATGTATGCATCTTTGCTGGGTTTTCTTGTGTGTGTGTGAAGCGTGTTTTAACCAGACTCGCATAACTAACTTTAGTTGTCTAACTTGGAAGGTTCTGCAATAAAGTAAATAACCCATAGTATGCATCACTAATATTCATTTGAAGCTAAGAATAGCGTTGGAATGTAGTTTATTTATCCCACTTTTAAAATTTAATTTAAAAATTTGGGTTTTGTTTAAAAAAAAAAATTTTGTTTTTCTTTGTGTTGCTGCTAATTGATTTTAGCGACCATTCAAAACTAAACAGCTTAGTCTGTTTGTGTTACTGCTAATTGTCACTACTGGTAATTTTAGTGGTCATTAATAGCTGAACAGCTTTGTTTGTTGTTGTGCATTTTGGGCAAAGATGGAGAAAACATCCCAGACTGCAGCTGAAGATGTGAGTCAGGAGGGCCCCACAGAAATGCAGGCACAGGAAGCAATTGGAGCTTTGATTTTATTGTCATCAGAGGAGCGTAAAGCTCTTAATGATTATAGCATTGAGGATTGTGAAGCAAGGATTCAGAAATTGCTCCTGGTCATTAAGAACCCACCAAAAAACACACAGGTGGCCGATGTGTTAGGACAGCTCACTCTTTTATATCAGCGAAGGGTCAGGTTGGAAGTTGAACAGCGTTTTAAATTACAGTTTATGCTGAATAATACTTTGCAGACAGCAGAGGCAACTAGGTGTAAACTGTTAGAAGTGGAAGAGAGGTTGGAAGCAGCCAGAAGGTTGGAGGTAGTTGAGCATAGCCAGGATACACCCCATCCCCAGAGGACTGGGGGGTGGAGATAAATCCTGTCTCACAGGTTGAAACCTCTGAAGCCACACGTGCAACACCCTGAGAAATAACCTTCCACTCAGAGCTAGAAAACGTAGAAGCTGCTCTCCAGAGACAACCTTCCCAAGCTTGTGGTTTTGCCCACACATCCACAGAGCCCAGAACAGGTATGAGTAGGCAGATTACCTTCAGTGGTGCGGTGTCCCGCCCCACTGTAGTAGACAGCCATAAACAATACCTGGCGGTGGACTCACTAGAAGTAAATGGTTCAGGTTTTAGGGGCGAGCAGCCTTCAAACTTGACTTGCAGGACTCAGCTCTGCAATCCCTTACGTCCGCCAAGGAGACATGAGAGCCATCTCGGGGACTCAGGTGGTTCATACCGCCCTCAACCGCTGCCCAGGACCCGATTCCCGGGAGCACAGGGCCCACCATTGTACCATGAGCAGCCTCCAGTGCCTCCCCCAAGGGTGAAGCGTGATGCCCTGACACACGGAAAATGCAGCAGGAGTGAACCTTCAGTTGTTGACTCAGATGGGCCAGCACCAATGCCTGAGAGTGGATCGTGCACACGCCAACTTGAGTCTCTTGCCCAAGGCATAGAGCGTTTTGACCCTAATAATGAGGAATCAAACATTGATGATTATCTTAGGGAAGTCGAACGCTGCCTTTTTGACCTGTGCTGCCCATAAGCACAAGAAAATTGAAGCTCATCTGGAAGATAACATCCAGGAGCGTCCATGTTTTCATGGAGAGCCTGCCCCCTGCAGTCCGAGACCATTATTCAACCCTCTGCGAAGCTTTAGGGTAAGAATATTCTGTGTACACGGACCGGGCCTCCACAGCACTTGGTGCTTTCGTTATCCAGCAAAATAAAAGCGAAGCATCCAGAGAGTATGACCAGCGCCTGAGAGCCGCTTACTTCCAAGGTGGTAATGCTCCTGGCATAGAGGAGGGACATGCTTTTAAATCTCTGTCCCTCCACAACCTTCATGAAACCGTACGTTACGACGTTACTATGTACTGTAAAACAAAAACCCTCACCATGTAAGAGATCCGTAAACACGCTCAGATGGCGTGGGAAACAAGTGCAAGCCCTACTAATGGATCAGAAGGTGAGGTTAGAGTTTTTCAGGTCCACACAGAAGAAGACAGTGATGCGTTAGAAGGCAGAGAAATGCCTTCAAACAGAATCCATGTTAAGAACAGGTTAAAGGAATAACTTATGTTCGGTCAGCTGGACCGGGGGGGTGGTACTGAGTACCAACCACAATCAAAGTTGCTGGACCACTTCCGGTCGAACAGACGACCTGACCATCATGTGAGGCCCAAAGGTAAGCCTGACAGTAAAGGTTGGAGTCAACATGCAGGATGGAACCCGAGGAAAGAGATGGAGGTTGCCTTCCGCAAGATTCTGACAGAAGCAGTGCGCCAGGCATGCACCCAACCTCCACCATCATTAGAGGCACCTGACCATCCGGTGAAACTGGATCCAAAATTCCCGCCAGCACGACTAGGCGTGTACCCAGTCTCCACAGCCATCAGAGGCTACCTGATCAGATGGAGAGACAAACCTGGGAAACTCCAAGAACCCCTTGGGACCTCTCCAGGAGAAACACCACAAATCATTGCTCCAAGGTTCTTAGGTAAACTGAACCATAATGAACATACAGGTTACCTATACTATCTCACTAGTATAGGAGGACACATCAAACTGAGGTTCCATTTTAAAACAGGATCAGAGATCAACCTGATGTTCTCGGTCTCGTTTGAGGAGGTGAGTAGAGCCATGCTCTCCCTCAGTAAACCATTTCAGGATGAAGCTTGTGAGTAAGCATCACCAGCTGGGTGGAGATGAACATCCCACTCAAAGACATGACTGGTGCACCCCATCTATATGTGCACATTAAACACAGAGCTTTTTCTTGGTGGCCAGGACTTGCTGGACAGGCTGGCCCCACTCATTGACTGCCACCAGGACCAACTCTGGGTCCAGGCGGAGATGCCAAAACCACTGGGTGCAAGCAGCGAATGATCCGTTGTGACCAATCAGGTCACCAGCTTAGAGAAGCCCAAAGAGCCTCTCAGGCCCTCGTCAGAGCCGGTCATGGGCACCTCTGGGACACAGCTACACCCAGCAACCCAGAAAGCTCCTCCCAAATGCACTCATGCATCATTTCCTCACTCTTTAAAGAACCCAGGTGTGAAACGTCACAACCCCAAAGTGGTGGAAGATGTACACCTGGGAACCATGTTCATACCAGAAGTGCTTCTAGCTTTCTGGCTAGAGAAATTATCAACTGGTAGAGAGCTGTATGACTGCATGTGCCAAGAAGATCCTCATAACAAATTCCTCCTAACTATGACATGCAGCTTCATTAAGTCAGCACCAAATGACACTGTCATCCCAGGTGCTGCTCTTTTGCTGAAACAGATAAAGTTCTACGTCGAACTCTCCTCCCCAAGAACAGAGCTTGTCTCCATGTCCGGGAAAGGAGAGACCAGTGCTTACGGCCAGTTTAAATAGGTGCATGTTTCATAAACTCACACTAACATGCACTAACCACTAATAACTTTCTTCAACAGGAACTGTTAAAAATATAACTACCTTCCAGGACACAGTGTTAAACTGCAAGTTGCACGCTATTTTTCCATTAACCTCTGCATGCACTGCAGACCCTCACAGAAGTGATTAAGAATGATGTAATGGACACACATGCTGCCAGAGATTTCAGGCAAAGGCTTATTAAGAGAGGTTGGTTCATCTGTAGGCACGGATACCCACTTGCTGAGGTCTGCTGGATTTAGTAGAGAAAATCCTAAAGTCCACCACAGCAGACACCTTGCAACTTCCACAAACACACCTGGCTGATAGCCTAAGTAGTGCCGTCCCATTATTATTATTATTAAATTTTTTTCCTCTCCTTTTTCCGATCTAAAAAGTCTCAGAAACAGGAGTTATGTTAAATCCCATCATCATTTGAAAGAGCTAATTTGTTTAAACCTAAACTCATGTTAAACGTTGGTTTTGTTAAGATAACACCCTGCATAGTTGGTTACAAACCAGGATTGACTCCTTCACATTTATTGACCCATGGTTCATAGCGCTACCTTTGCCAATGCCACAGGCTGATTCCCGTGCCTGACTGGAATTGGACGACTGAGCTATGACCCCATTATTTGGTTATCTTGTTTTTTTTTCTTTCTTTTTATGGTTGTTTCACTTTGTCTCAGGGTTACCAGAGCTGATGACCAAAATAATGTGATGATGATGATGTGAATGTATTGTTTTGTATTTTTCTCATGGAATGACATAGACAGGTATGAGTTAGTCAGAGTTTAGTCCTGCCCAGGCTAACCTTGACCTGCCCAGTCATAGGCCTTTGAGAAACAAACTGAACTGTGTACTCCCGTTCCTGCCAAGAGGAACACAGGGACAGTATTTTTGTTTTTTTCTTTACTTCTTTTGCTTCTTCATGGATCATTGAATCTCAGCTCCTATGATGGATGGACCCATTAGCTTCAAAGACTGCGATTAATCACACCCTTCGAACCTAGGGGGGATGTTGGGGCCATCCATTTGGTCGCACATTTTGACGCACAGCTCAACAGACGTCGCAGCTCTGACGTCACTAGAGGTATAAACCAGCTGAGATGCAGAGTCTCAGGGCCATTTCTGCCTGTCGCAGGACAGCATATAGGAGGCGCATTTCTGGAGAGACAAGAGCCCCCAGGCGAACTTTTCCTCCACAAGGCCATTCCCGGAAGAGCTTGAAAGCTGGAAATCTGTCTGATACGAGAAGATCAGAGGATTTATTTGCCGATCGAAGACCTTGCCACAACCGGCGCAGGTACAAAAAAACCTACAGAGGTTCTATTTCCAAGGAGATGTTTCCTCCTTATGTATGCAGTCGACTAAAGGTTCTTCATCTTTTCCCCTCCTGGACGGATGAGAAGTTACCGTTTTTCTTTAATTCAATCACCCCCCTCTTTTTCTTCAGACCTGATCTCATCCTCAACCTGTGGAGAAAAGAAATCAACTTCAAAGTAATTTCGTTCTTTTCATAGTAAACCGGATAGGTGCATTTAGAGGTCTGGGCAGGATGAGGCAGTTAAGGTGATGTAGGATCACCAGTGGTTAATCTAAGGTATTAAATTGTTGCATGCAATACTGATTGAATTATGTTATGCTGAGCTGTGTTTTGATTTGCTGCGGAACTGTGGTTAATGTTTGTCCGGCTGATCCCAAATCAGCCAGGAGTTAGAAGTTGGACTTTTAAAAGTTTTTCCTTCAAGGCAGCTGCGGTCTGGGCCTCGCCCAACCACTCTTTGTTCCAGTTTTATTGCTGAAAATTTTCCACTGGGTTCCCGCCTCAAGAGTTTTATGACCCTTTGTCAAGATTTGGGGCGTTCAGCTGATAGTGGCTAAAGGGGCGTGGCCCCACCGTTTCATCAGCTGATCGCTGCTGCGATCGAGACATCAACACGACAGGAGGACTTCTTCCCATTTAACCCAAATTACACATTTTGTCCATAAACTGCTGGTTTGATCTTCATAGACACTAAATGCATATATATATTTTTCTTTTATTATTATTGTTAGGTAGTCATTGTTATTCCCTTTGTGTAGAATGGTGCTTGTTAGTTAGGTGAAAGTTTTGGACCGGAATAATGGTATATCAGGATTATTTGGCTTCAATAAATCTTCATATATATAATTAAGAGAAGCGTCTGTGTTTATTTCGTGCAAGAGAGATTTATCTGTCAAAACGAGGTCGAAGTTCCCCCACCTTCGGTGAAGCGGTTGAATAAACAGTGACAGTTTGTGGTTTTGGTTAATAATTTGTAATTATTAATGAGCTTTGAGCCCATAATCACAACACCAGAGGATATCTCTGATTTCTATTCGTAAGTGATGATTTTTGGTTAAGAAATTTATATTTTTCAAATTATTATTTTAAATTATGATTCTTGATGAATATTAATTAATCAATAATCATATTCCCTACAAGAGGCTATGTTGTCTGGAGTTTAAATGCCTCTGGTAGGGTCTCCAATGGCAAACAGGCTCTAGGTGACCAGTCAGACAAAGAGCGGTTCAAGAACCCCTCATGACGACTATTAAATCGAGGCACTTGACATCGCCCGGTACGGCGGAGCCGGGGTCCCACCCCGGAGCCAGGCCTGGGGTCGGGACTCGTCGGAGAGCACCTGTGGGCTGTGTTGCTCCTTGCGGGACCCAGCCGGGCCAGGCCCGAACGAGAGACGCGAGGCCATCCCCCAGTTGGCCCACCACCTGCAGGGGGAACCGTGATGGACCGGTGCAAAGAGGATTGGGTGGCGGACGAAAGTGGAGACCTCGATGGCCCGATCCCCGGATGCTTAGGCTGGCTCTAGGGATGTGGAATGTCACCTCGCTGGGGGGGAAGGAGCCTGAGCTTGTGTTGGAGGTCGAGAGATATCGACTAGAAATAGTCGGGCTTGCCTCCATGCACAGCGTGGGCTCTGGAACTCATCTCCTTGAGAGGGGCTGGACTCTCTTCTACTCTCTAGTGGCCCACAGGGAGAGGCGGCGGGATGGGTTTGCTTGTTGCCTCCCTGCTCAGCTGTCTCATGTTGGGGTTTACCCCGGTGCATGAGAGGGTCGTATCCCTGCGCCTTCGGGCTGGGGACAAGTTTCTGACTGTCATTTCGTCCTACGGGCCAAGCAGTAGTGCGGAGTACCCGGCCTTCTTGGCGTCCCTGTCAGGGGTGCTGGATAGTGCCCCTCCCGGGGACTCCATTACTCTGCTGGGGGACTTCAACGCCCACGTGGGAAACGACAGTGACACCTGGAGAGGCGTGATCGGGAGGAATAGCCTCCCCGATCTGAATCAGAGTGGTGTTTTGTTACTGGACTTCTGTGCTAGTCACGTATTGTCCATGATGAACACCATGTTCAAACATAGGGGTGTCCATCAGTGCTCTTGGCACCAGGACACCCTAGGCAGGAGGTCAATTATCAACTTTGTTGTCATATCATCAGACCTTCGGCCGCATGTTTTGGACATATGGGTGAAGAGAGGGGCTGAGCTGTCCACTGATCACCACCTGGTGGTGTGATGGATCCGCTGGGGGAGGAAAAAGCCGGACAGACTTGGCAGGCCCAAGCGCATAGTGAGAGTCTGCTGGGAACGTCTGGCGGAGCCCTCGGCCAAGGGATGTATTCAACTCCCACCTCCGGGAGAGCTTTGACCAGATTCCGGGAGATGTTGGAGACCTAGAGTCCGAGTGGACCATGTTCTCCGCATCTATTTTTGATGCTGCTGCCCATAGCTGCTGCAGTAAGGTCTGCGGTGCCTGTCGCGGCGGCAATCCCCAAACCCGGTGGTGGACACCGGCAGTAAGGGACTCTGTCAAGCTGAAGAAGGAGTTCTATCAGCTGTGGGCAGAATGGAGCGGGAGATCGACAGACGGATCGGTGAGGCTGCCACAGTAATGGGTGCACTGTGCTGGTCCATTGTGGTGAAGAGAAAGCTGAGCCGAAAAGCGAAGCTCTCGATTTACCGGTCGGTCTACGTTCCTACCCTCACCTATGGCCATGAACTTTGGGTCATGACCGAAAAAACGAGATCCCGGATACAAACGGCTGAAATGAGCTTCCTCCATAGGGTGGCCGGGCACTCCCTTAGAGATAGGGTGAGGAGCTCGGCCATCCGGGAGGGGCTCGGAGTAGAGCCGCTGCTCCTCCACATCGAGAGGAGGTAGTTGAGGTGGCTCAGGCATCTATACTGGATACCTCCTGGACGCCTTCCTCGGGAGGTGTTCCAGGCATGTCCCACTGGGAGGAGGCCCAGGGGACTTCCCAGGACATGCTGGAGGGACTATGTCTCTCGGCAGGCCTTGGGCTCCCTCCGGAGGCACTGGAGGAAGTGTCTGGGGAGAGGGATGTCTGAGACTGCTGAGTCTGCTGCTCCCGCGACCCGGTTCTGGATAAGCGGACGACGACGAGTACGAGTATGAGTGCGATTCTTCAAAGTAGAAGCCTTACTCGCCCATGAGTTTCAAGGCCATCAGGTGATGCGCGCTCTGGTCCCTCCATTAGCCACTGTCTGCAGCTGGAATGAGACATTTCAGTGTTGTGTGCCTACGCCCTGTTCTCCTGCTGGAAGAGTCATATCAAAACAGAGAGTAAGAAAAATGAGCCTACCAATTTAAAACTGCTCTGTAAGTAAAGGAGAAAGATCAAATGGTGAGCTCAAGAAAACCTAGCTTTATGTCTAAAGTCAGACAACTATTTAGAAGAAAATTATAAAGCAGTTGCAGGTGAGGTAACTTTAGAATGGAAATGTACCTTTGAACTTAGTAACTGAGCTGGAGTATATGTTAGGGCAGAAAGTCTAGATGGGACTAAATATCCGCCAGTGTCAAGTAAAACAGATCCTTTCGCATCCTGAGCATCACTGCGTAGTGAACTAAGTGGGATTCAGTCACAGTACAAATATAGATCATATAATATGGATGAAGTGTGTTTTGGGTAAGGCTTGATGGGACCTAAAATGTTAAGCTACTTTTCCTACAAATTGTAATAGATATATCTAAATCATTGTGCTTTTACAATTCAATCTTCCTGACAGTCATTGTGTTCTTTTTATATTTCTAGGAATCTGATTATTTTTGGAGTTGGGTAACACATATATGAATTCTCATATGATACTGATTTGCAGTGATTTAAATTTGTTTTTAAATTGAATGTCATTTGAAAGTGATGCTTTGATGCACAGTGGTCAAAACAGTAAACAGCCATTGAAAAGCCGTTTTCTTGTATTTGTATTGTTGATGGTATACAGGTCCTTCTCAAAATATTAGCATATTTCATCCGACCAATAAAAAAAAGTGTTTTTAATACAAGAAACGTCAACCTTCAAATAATCATGTACAGTTCTGCACTCAATACTTGGTCGGGAATCCTTTGGCAGAAATGACTGCTTCAGTGCGGCGTGGCATGGAGGCAATCAGCCTGTGGCACTGCTGAGGTCTTATGGATGCCCAGGATGCTTCGATAGCGGCCTTTAGCTCATCCAGAGTGTTGGGTCTTGAGTCTCTCAACGTTCTCTTCACAATATCCCACAGATTCTGTATGGGGTTCAGGTCAGGAGAGTTGGCAGGCCAATTGAGCACAGTGATACCATGGTCAGTAAACCATTTACCAGTGGTTTTGGCACTGTGAGCAGGTGCCAGGTCGTGCTGAAAAATGAAATCTTCATCTCCATAAAGCTTTTCAGCAGATGGAAGCATGAAGTGCTCCCTAGTGGACATGTAAAAAACTACATATTTAAAAAAATTTACATCACAAAGTTTTCTTCATGCCTGAAGGTGATAGAAAACACTTGAGAAAATGAGAAAATTTTATCCTTTCTGATTTAAAACCAAAACTTTATAGCTGATCAAATTAATCGTGTTGTGTTACATAACTGTTTTTAAAGATAATTCACTGTAAACATGAAGATTTTGGACAAAAATGCTTTTAACTTGGTGCCTTGGATTGACAGAATCCAAATTTTATGTGCAAGATGTAGATTTTAAAGCTCCGACAGAACAGCTCAACTACCACGACACAAGATTGAAACAAGGCCAAAATCTAACATTTCACAGAGAAAAAAATAATAGCAGAAAAAATTAAAACTATCTCAAAATAAAACTAAAATGCAAACATTTCAAAGTGAAGCATACAGGAAACAGGAGTGTTGAGAAAACCCAGCTGGTGACAATGACAAGTGCAACACAGGTATGTAGATAAACAGGGAACAGGTGCTGTAAGTGGCAAGCTATAGACCAGGGAACACACAGCTTGAAGGAAAAAGGAAGAAGGTTTTTCTTACATTTTACTACTGAGATTAGAACCTTTGTATCAATCTCAGGACTTCTACCAAAAACCTTAGCATTGCTTATTTTAGGAAATAAATAAACACCTGCACAGTCTCAGTGGTGAAGCATTCAACATTCAACAAGTCAACCTGCATCTCTCTCTGTCATTCTAGCCTGCTCTGAAGGAAGTATATATTTTGTAGTTAGTGAAAAGAATGTTAAATTGGGTTAACAGTGGGAGGTTACATGGATTTGTATTTAAATGTCAGGATGTCCCTGTGGAAAGGTTTAGAGCCACCCAGCTCTGGGAAAATTCAGCTTGACAGGGCGGTAGTTCAAATAATTCAAGTTAAGCCCTCGGAGAAGGAGCACGTTCTTATTGTGAATCACTTTGAATTTAGGACTGAAGAGAATTCTAACCTGAAGAAAAACTGTCAAAATGAAAATGTAAAAATTGCCTTTGATTGGACTAGATCAAAGTGGAAGTCTTATGTCTGATTACGTGAGTTTTCCTTCCCTTCTTGCTGCTCCTTTTTATGTTGAATTATAATCAAAGCTGCTCGGCAATTACAATGAAACTCATTTAGAGCGTGCATAGGCCAACTGCCTCAGGCTGAACGCTGCAGCACTAAATTGAAACAACTTCTGGCTCTGCATCATGGGCACTTTGGTGATAAAGAGGTTGATAGTCAAAAGGCAGCATGGGGCTGACGATTTGGTAATCTTGTCTCTTCCACCAGCACAAATGGTGAAAAAAGAGGTTATAATTGGTCATCATACAAAGAATAATGGCTGTCATGTTAGCGTTTCAAAACAACCAGTTTCTGCACTCCCCATGATTCTGTCTCTTCTTTGACAAATCAAAGAACTAAGGAAGGAAAGTCAGAAGAAAAAATAGAGGGGAAGAGGCTGTAAAAGAAGGAAAACACAAAGAAGGAACGACAAAAGGGGAAAGTATAAAGGCAGCAAGGGAACAAGGGAGGATTAAAAGAAAGAAAAACTGAAAAAAGAAAAGTCAAGAAGGGGGGAAAGGAGGAAAAGAAAAAGGAAGAAAAGAGGGAAAAAGAAAGGAAGAAAGCTTAAAAAGAAAAAGGGGGAAAGAAAAGAAAAAGAAGAAATGGAGGAGAGGAAGAAATCAATAACAGACAAATAAAGCACGAAGGAAGGAAGGAACATTTAAACCAAGCAACTTATTTAACCAAGGAAAATATTTAAATCAAATTAATTGTTTCCCAGACTGCGTAGGAAGACTGAGGACCGGACAGATTGAGAGAGACAGAGTTAAATGAGGAGAAGGGCTAATCTGACATGATCAAACTGGCAGCGTTTCGATGAAAAGCCTCATGTGAGCTGTGGGTTGGGGGCTGCAGTCTTCATTCCTGCATGAGGGGACAGCAGAGGTGAGAGGTGAGGAGAAGGATTGGGACTGAGAGCAGGAAATGGTAAAGGTTGCAGGAGAATTGACATACAGAACAAAGAAAGCCACATGTTTATGGCTCACAGCCTGTAGCTGCTCATCTGATCCACTGCTTGTGCTTTTCAACATACAGCCTGAACATTATCAGTTTTTCTCTTTTAAATCCAGAACTGTTGACAAGCTTTATGACTTACTTTATTGAACTGTGTATTTTATTCATGAAGCCAGACTGGATTTATTGGCCATTAGATAAAAAGCCAGTTTCACAGGGTGATATGAAATACTGCAGGCAAATAAAAATCTGTCTCTGGACACACTCTGCATTATTTAAGGGGCTTTATTTTGGCTTGCCTAAACGTTAACCAGGACATTAATGAGGGATGTTCCACCAACTGGTACTAGCCGGGAAGATTGACAAGCACATCAAATGTAATACATGTGATTATATAGCCCCACAACTTCGCACTCCTCTCACCCTCCATTGGGACCATGCAAGGGGAGATGAAAAGGGGTGAAATAGAAAAAGCTCTTAACTTTAAATCTAAGATATTTCCGTGATATGACTCTACTCCACTGTTTTCTAAACAATAGACACTGAAGGACAATGTGTTTTATTTATTTGAAATAAAATATATCATCTTCTGACATGACACAATAACAGGATTAATACAGAATGTCGAGATTTTAAATGGTGATTTATTCAACTGATAAAAAATAACAGAGCATTAAATTATTACCATTAACACAATGATGTTTAGTTTATTTAACACAACATGGGCAATTGCCCCCATAATGTATCTAGTTTATATTCAGCGGGGCAGTGGTATTCTATCAGCTAACCAAGCATGCTAATTTTATTATTAGTTAATATTTTTTTCTGTGTTCTTGTGTCGATGTTCACAAATGAAATAGGTTTTCTGGTAATAGGATATACAATATCTCAATACTGCCGGTGGCCCCACATGCATGCAGCACTCAAAGAAAGATTTGTTAGCCTAAAGAGGCCAGAAACACAAGATCGAGTTTTTCCATTTGTTCTTGGGAGAAAATCTGTAATGTGAGGGCAAAGGACCCAGTGGGTTCACGCCTGATAAATCAGGGCATTCTGTGTTGCTTGCATTGATGAGAGAAAATCCTTTAAAGCGTTGGGGTTTTCACACAGCTGGAGTCAATACAGATTTTCTATCAGGTCAGTTTCAGCCCTTTTTCTCTTCTTCTGTCCTTGTTTCACTCCTGGTAATTCATCCTTCCTGTACAATTCTTTCACTTCCTTTTGTTTTTCTCCCTATATCTTTTGGGTTATTTCTATTGCACCCCCTTATTTTCACATATTGTGCCTTTGCAGTGAGGGTCATCAATACTAGTCTGGAGAGGACAATTTGTCACAACAGGAAGGGAATGAAACTAGCAGCCTGACAATCAATTCTCCTCCAGACTGTGCCTTGCATCAAAATGTATATCCAGTGTTGATATCATCTTGGAGTTTTGAATGTATACATGCTGTACTTGTCTTAATCAATGATCCACCCTCCTTTCATTGAACCTTTGTTTATCTATTTCAAAACAACATCAGAACACGACAGTAAAGACACATTTTGTCGTATAATAACCAAAAATATTCAATGTATTTTATTAGCATTTTATATGCAACACAAATTAGCTGATGATTGTGAACTGAACGGATAACCAATTACTTTCAAGTCACCTAATGAGTAAATTGAGTCTGTGTGTAATTTAATCTCAGTACAGATGTTCAGTGAACATCTTACAGAGATGAGGAAGTGTTTACTGGGGTGGTACTTATTAGAGTCATGTGACAAAGTGTATGACCCCTTACACCTTTATCTATTTATTGCTTTTTTGCCAAACCTAATTCTTACAAATGTCTACTGCTGAAAAATAACATCCCCTAGTTCCAAAAGAATATTGTTAAAAGAAAATGGATGATCAACAATGAACTTCAGGAGTAATTTAGGACAAAAAAGCTAAATCTGAAGAAGTCTGTAAGAGGGCGGGGAGATACTTTATGTGTCTGCATATAAAATTTGAGAAACTGAGCATATTTATGCAGTAGAATAGCCCAGTTAAGCAAAAATCAATGGCTCCATCTCTATAGATGTGAAAAGTTGGATTGTGTTGCATTGTGAAAAGTAGCATTGACTCAGTGAAGGCAGAACCTAAATGTACACCACACTTTTCAGATTTTTACGGACTGAAATAAGTTGGTCTATCAAAGAAAATCCTTGTAATAAAAATGTTCAAGTCAGTATGAGTGTTTTTGCACCGTTTTTGCACTGTTTAGTAGATTTTAATTTAGTAGAGAGAGCAAGTGCTCAGTAAATAAATTTGTAAACATTAATGGAAAACTACCACTTGGAGATGTTTTGACAGATAAGCAGGGCTTTAATTTTCCTTGTTTAAAATTACAATGCACAACTAAAAAAGGACATTCTAAAGTAGTGTTGATTGTGGTTTAATTAGTTTTAATGCTAACTCAGTATTCAGATACTGACAGTTTTAAGATTTGTTTCAACACATTGGGGGTTAGTGTATGACATGAGTCAAATCAATGAGTCAAATACATTATTATTTAGTCAAAACTACTTGTTACCTTTTTCTTGTTAGAATAAAAATATTGGTTTGCAGAAATTTGTCATCCCTTCCAGATTGAAGGGATAGTTTGTCTATATTTTTAAGTGGGTTTCAGCAATCTGGGTGATGAGGATGATCTCAGTTTGGAAAATTAGGAAGTAGTCAAGATAACTGGAGTGAGACAGGATATTCCAGAATGGATTATAGCAATCAAAAACAAATGAGACAAGAGGGGCAGTGTGGTTGAGGTTTGTGTGTTGCCAGAGCCTGTGCATAATTGTGCTCTGTTTGTACCACTTTGGGGTTAGCCTGGGTGCTGTGTGGTGGACTGGCTTGGAGGCATGGGGTTGGGTAGCATGTAGGTTGCTTTTGGGTTGCCTGCAGGCCGCATAATCACATGGTGTGGCCTGGATTAATTCAATTCAATTCAGTTTTATTTATATAGGGGCAACGGTGGCGACAGTGGTAGGGGTTCGTCCTGAAACCCCCACTCTGTCTGTCTCAGTCATTGTGTCCTTGGGCAAGACAATTCACTTGCTTTGCCCGATGATGGTGGTCAGAGGGCCCGGTGGCGCCGATTGTATGGCAGCCTCACTTCAGTCAGTCTGCCCTAGGGCAGCTGTGGCTACATTGTAGCTTACCACTGTAAGTGTTAAATGTGTATGAATGGGTGGATGCCTGATTGTAGTGTAAAGCACTTTGGGGTCTCTGGGGACTTCATAAAGCGCTATACAGGTGCAAGTCAATTACCAATTACCATTACTACCAATTCATCAAATCGCTCCAATTCACAACACATGTCGTCTCAATGCACTTTAGAAGTCAATTCAATCGAATCATACAGATTTCAAGTCATTTACATATACTACAAATAATCCTAACTATCAAATGTTGCAGTCAAATTCAGTTTATTATTCAAATTGGTTAAAAGGTTTGTCTCTCTAAGGAAACCCAGCGGATTTTTTCGAGTCACTGACTTGCAGCATTCACTCCTCCTGGATCAATCCCTCATACTGAGGATGCATGTAGCGACAGTGGAGAGAAAAAACAGGAAGAAACCTCCAGCGGAACCAGGCTCATAGTGAGCGGCCATCTGCCACGACTGACGGGTTTTAGAGAATAAAGCAGATACACAAAATTAATGTTAACGGGTAGGGGTCTTCAGGGGGAAAAGTGTTCCTTTGGCCTTGCTGGGGATCTCTTGATGCCTCTGCTGGTTGCCCAGTGGAGGTGGGATCTTCTGCTGTGGTCACGGGACGTATGTTGCATCATGCGCTGCTGGTTTGGGTGAGCGGTGAGGGGGTTGACATGGAGGGACAATTGGTCTTGGCCTCTTGCTTTCTTTGTCATCCATGATGTGTCTGTATGCGTTCTTCACTGTTGTGATCCTTTCTATGTCTGCAGACTCTGGGAAGACTTGTCCAAATAAGGCATGTGAAGAGTGAAAACTGGCCTGCGAGGGTCAACTGCACAGAAAGACCAGTGTTGCACAACAAAAACAGAAAAAGTATTGAAGGCTGTAATTTAGGGAAAATCATTATCAGCATTACTCTGCAGCTATGGTGACAAGTGGCCTTGGACCGGTCAGAGTGCCCACAATGACCCATCTGCTACCAAGAATATCTACAGAAGACATGTGAGTATCAGTACTGCTAGCTGGAGGAAAGGGTTATAGTAATTAGATCTAAGTACTCATCCTCACAAACATTGTTTTAAATGTGGATGGGTGAGATAATGTGCTTCTAATTTAGTTAGTCTTAACACATTCAAGGAAAGGTGTTATTCTCCTCAAACGTGTGCTGAGAAAACTGGGATGCACCTAACAGAGATTTCTGAGCTCAACTTTTTGTAAAGCTTTGACCTGCTGATGTAGATTTCTATTTAAGACCTATAATTGAAAGAGTTCAAAATATTTATTTCTAGCTTTCCAACCATGAACAGTCATTACCTGCTTAAATTAGGTGTTGCTGTCAAACTGGGTTTTTACTAATTTAAAACAAAAACAAAGCTTTTTGGAGAGGACACTTTTAAAGTTGTCTTTAGCATCTTATTTTAGTAATTAGCACATCAGCGTGTTTAGAATTACTAACTGTAAACAACACAGTCGGTGTGTATTCCCAAGAGAATGTAGAAGCTTACTTTAACTCTCAAATTTTCAAAAGGCTGTCAGCATTTCCACATCTAGCATGCACAGTGACAGTTAGAGGTTGAAAATGTAACAAGAGAAAAACAATTGAGCTGTGATATCTTCAGACTTCATGTTATCTACAGAGCAGGGCTCTGCTGTCAATTTGCAGCTTTACCCATTTGATGACTCGTCCCAACAAAGGTACAGAATGACATGAATTGGGGCATGGCTCCGTTTATTACCCAAATGTTAGGTGCAAAATGATCAAAACTGCAAAAGTAGGAAATGGCATGGGAAAAAAACTAATTATTAACACCTGCCAGTTATCCTTTGTAGCAGCCTCAACACGGTTTCCTTAGAAAATAGATCCCTTTTAAAAACCTTCAAGCTTATGTGTTTGGTCTGACTTAATCTCTAAACATCTCACAAAACCTGAAAATAGCTTATTTCGAGTCTTTCTACAGTTACAGCTTCCATGCCGAAGAGTGTTTTGTTAGCATGACCTGTCAGTGCTTAAGTGTGGTGTGTTCACTAATCACAAAAATATCAAATTTTTGGGTTTCCAATTGGGCTGTTATCAGATACGCTCCACTCAAAAACACCTAATTCCAGTCACCTGCTGATATCTGGGTGCATCTCTAGTCCTGGCTGTCATGTAGTAGCTGTCATGTCAACTAACCTTCCAAACTATTCATGGCTACAATAAATTCTGATGCTAGTGCACTGTGTGCTGCCATAATTTAAGGAACATGGTTTAAATTTGACCATAGGATTCAGATCCCACAAAACTCCCCAACATCAATGATAAGCTAAAAAATCAAGTTTGATCAATGGAGGCTTCAGCCTTGCAACCTACTAGACTAAAAGTGTCTGATGTTATAGACTGATGAGGTGTGCTTTTTAAATTGTGTTCTATAATTGTTATATTAAACCCATAAATTGACTGGTAATGATTACACATTCGATGTCTACAAGATTTTAAGCTGCACATGCAAAGTATGACATTAGATTGTAAAATCTGCAATAACTCATTAGCTGCTTAGAAAAACTATGACAGGGAAACTATTTCTGTACAAACTATTCAATTGGTATTTTCGTTGTCCTATGAGCTAACCCCTCCCTCCTACTTCCCTATTTCTAAGGGAATTGCTCAATCCAGCTCTCCATCCAATGGGTCCGGACTACCCTAAACCTGCAAGATCTTACTAAGCAGGTTTACTGAAAGTTCTGTTTAAGCTTGTGTCGGGAAATGACTCGCCTAACCTCTGACAGCCTGTATCCAGAAGTCTTGCCCTTCTTCAACTGGAGGTCTGGACGACTGAGTAGCCCACAGCAGTCATTCACACTTCAACAGACACTTCTGTTAACGGCTACTCATTCCCTAATATCACAACTGGCTCTTGGTATATGGGTGAGGTTAATTTTAGTGACTCGACTTGAGTCCCAAGGGCACTGTTTTAACAAGCTTGGCTAAGGCAACCTATAAAAACCTCCTAAAATTTCTTAGAACCAGGCAACAAGACTTTTTACCACCAATGAAAAACCAACAATAAGATGACTCAAATAATTGGATGTCCACGATTTATCTAGAATTTTATATGCGTTCTTTAATTTGTAACACTTTTGCAGGGGTCAGTAGCAGCTTAAATTCGGTAACACATAATAATTTCAATAATAGAAATTAATCAATCAACTCAACCTGTCTTCTTGGTCTTCTGCAAGGAAACAACTGCAGTTCCCTTTTTTGGCATTGCTTTTATAGTTCAGATGCTCTTACTGGTCAGCCCTTTGTTAGGCTTCTCCGTTATTGCGCAACATGCTATGGCCCAATGCGTTATTGCTCAATTCTTAGTCATGGTCACCGTGACTTTCTGTTGCTGTTTTTCAGCATTGAAGATACCAGTAATAGCCACGCAGCTGGCTGTAGTCTCATCCTCCCTTCCTTGCGTTGCTTGTTGGTCTTCAAGAGATTCGCTGTCAGCATGCAGCTGGCTTTATCCTGCTCCTCCCTTCTTCATGTTGTTTGTTGGCCTTCAAAAGGTTCGCTGTCAGCCCGCATCCGGCTCTCATCACTCCTAGTCATCCTACATCCTAATCTGCTCAGTCTTAAACTTTACACAGTATTACACATTCCATTCTCAGCTTTCTGCACTTACTTTTAGTCACAGTTATGAAACCATCACTTCATTCTTTTTATTCATACATCACAACTGATCAACATTATATCTCTTTCATATATAGCTGATTGAGAATTTTAAACCTTAATGTTTTTTATTTTATCAGTTCTCATATTTCAATCATATGTCTTTTAATTTGATAATCAAAGATTACTCATTTCATTTAATACTTGTAGAAAATGGAAAATCATTATACATCATTTCCTTTGTTACACTTGTTGTTTATATTTCTGCAAAAGATAAAACAATTAATATGTGACTCCACACAGGCCTCTCCAGTCTCTCACTCACAGAATATGAGAATATGTTTGTTTCACTCTCTACGGCTTCAACTGTGTATTTTAATAATTGTGGCATGGATTACACAAAAGGATAATTATTGCAATTTGTATGGACTTAACTGTGAGCAGTTAATGTATGTTGCATGGATTACATGGAAAGATCTCACCGTATTTTGACAGTATTTTTTTAAGTATATTCTCTAAACTAAGTGCTTTAGATGTGTCTTTTCAGAGGAGCTCGCTCTGTGTGAAGCCCCCTATGGGTTACACCAAACAAGCAGGCAACTGACCTCACGCTACAGTAAAGGCTTTCATTTTCTGGAGAATTTGCCCCTCTGCTGTCACTTAAACAGCTAATGACTCCCATACTCCTGCTGCAGAAAAAAAATATTAAGGGGGTCTTATACAGCAAAGTGGCCTGGTTTTGGTGTTTGGGGGGGAAACAAATCGTTTCCAAAGTAGCCTGAGGTGGGCATGCTCATTATGAGGATGCATCATCAATCATAGTTTAACAGCTTTTAAATGGGAACGTGCTTCCTGAAGGGATCTTAGGATTTACCAGCCAAAAGATTTAAAGGGCAAAACAACTGTAGGTTTTTCAACATTAGCACTGTCTGAATGTTACTTTAACTACATATTTTAACTTGAAATATTCCAGGTTTTTCTCAGTGAGAACTAGCTTTACTTGCATGGTTTCAATATTTTCAAAATGATAAAAAAAAAGGAAGAAATGAAGAGCACTATTGAAGGCCCCTTCATCAAAAATCTATTATGCACAATTTCTTGTATTTATAATGCAGTAAACAGTGGAAGGAAATTCAAAAAAGCAGCACATAAATTAGATCTTTTTGAGCTGATTACTTGGCTGGAAATGGTTCACAAACAAAATCACAGACACTAGAAGTTCAATTAAATAGCTATTGGAGTGATATTTTCAATAATTCTTTCTGTGAGGCTTAGACTGCGCTTATATGTCAGTTCAACTGGCCTGAGAAGAACAAACACAAAAGTCTTCTTCTGTAAATTAGTGTTTGTCAGACTTTTTATAATCACCACAGCACATACTGAGTAATTCTAAGAAACACCATCTTCACATTTAAACCTGAAATAAAAAGATTTGTATCATTGGTACTGCATGATTAGTTGGAGGATATGGTTTCCATTTACTAAGAAGGTGAAATTACTAAGTTCGAAAGTGGAAAAATCAACAGAAATCCCCCTAAAATTTCAAATTGTGTGTAGGTTTTTCACCAAACCAAAAATTCCAATATGGCTGCCTTGTAATAGCTGCAGTGAAACTGTTAATATGTTCTGCAGATCACTTGTATCTTATAAAATCTGTTACACAAAATACTGCAGAACTTTCTCTGGTGAACATCCTGCAAAGAAATACATTGGTATTAGCTTGGATTGCTAACCTAGCCTGGACAATGAACATATGAACCAGCAAATTAAAGCTGGTTTTCAAACTTGGAACTGTAACACTATTAAGTAGGTGTTGATGCTATTCCTAGATGCAAGTTTTGTTTTTGGTTCACTGGCGTCCATTACATCATATTTAATTTGTCTGTATCTTGACAAGAATTAAAATGCTATAAACACCACATTTTGTAATTTGTTAATTTGCTCACTTGGAGAGAAACCACCAGTCTCAATCAAACAATCAGAAAAGCTTTATTGCCAAGTACGTTTCTGGACAGTCAGTCATTTTCTACTGCTTATTCCATAGTGGGTCACAGGGTAGCTGGTGCCTATCTCCAGCAGTCTATGGGCGAGAGGCAGGGTACACCCTGGACAGGTTGCCAGTCCATCGCAGGGCAACACACAAACAACCATGCACACACTCATTCATACACCTAAGGACAATTTAGAGTGACCAATTAACCTAACAGGCATGTCTTTGGACTGTGGGAGGAAGCCGGAGTACCCGGTGAGAACCCACGCATGCACGGGGAGAACATGCAAACTCCATGCAGAAAGACCCCTGGTTGGGAATTGAACCCAGGACCTTCTTGCTGCAAGGCAACAGTGCTACCAACTGCGCCACCGTGCAGCCTGCATGTTTCTGGACATACAAGGAATTTGTTTTGGCACAGTCGGTGCAATACAATACAAATTAAACAGTATAAACATATCTACAATATAATATAAATATATGTGCACAGTTTTAAGTGAGTGAGAGTAAATATAGAGCAGTATTGGATGCGAGAGCGGTACAACAGTGCAGGTCATCAGTGTGCAAGTATGGCATTGCAAGTAAAGCAGGAGTCCAAGCTGAGCGTTAATGTAATGCATAGAGTTGCAAGTTACAGGTGTCCTGTCAGCAAAAAAAGGTGAGGATGGACTCAATGATGGCTGTGTAGAAGTGCACCATCATAGTCTTTGGCAGGTTGAATTTCTTCAGCTGCGCAGGAAGAACATCCTCTGCTGGGCTTTCTTATTGAGGGAGCTGATGTTTGGCTCCCACTTGAGGTCCCGGGAGATGATGGTTCCTAGGAAGCGGAAAGATTCCACAGTGTCAATTGTGGAGTCACAGAGGGTGATGGGGGCAGGTGGGGCTGGGTTGTGCCTGAAGTCCATAACCATCTCCACTGTCTTTAGAGCGTTGAGCTCAAGGTTGTTCTGGCTGCACCAGTCCAACAGATGGTCCACTTCCCATCTGTACGCGGACTCGTCACCATCAGAGATGAGTCCGATCAGGGTGGTGTCGTCCGCAAACTTCAGAAGCTTGACAGACTGGTGACTGGAGGTGCAGCTGTTGGTGTACAGGGAGAAGAGCAGAGGAGAGAGAACACAGCCTTGGGGGGAACCGGTGCTGATGGTCAGGGAGTCAGAGACGTGCTTCCCCAGCCTCACGCGCTGCTTCCTGTCAGACAGGAAGTCAGTGATCCACCTGCAGGTGGAGTCGGGCACACTCAGCTGGGAGAGCTTCTCCTGGAGGAGAGCTGGGACGATGGTGTTGAAGGCAGAGCTGAAATCCACAAACACGATCCTGGCATAGGTTCCTGTGGAGTCCAGGTGCCGGAGGATGAAGTGAAGGGCTAGGTTGACTGCATCATCTACAGACCTGTTGGCTCTGTAGGCAAACTGCAGGGGGTCCAGGAGGGGGTCGGTGATGTCTTTTAGGTGTGAGAGCACAAGGCGCTCAAAGGACTTCATCACCACAGAGGTCAGAGCGACGGGTCTGAAGTCATTAAGCCCTGTGGCTTCTTGGGAACAGGGACGATGGTGGAGGACTTGAAGCAGGCTGGCACATGACATGTCTCCAGTGAGGTGTTAAAAATGTCTGTGAAGACTGGAACCATTACAGGTGGCCACAGCTTATTTTTCCACAAAAAGATCCTCTCCACTATTGGAAAGTCCAAAGAGCTGTCAAATGATGTCAGGCAAAAAGGAGAAAATCTTCTAAGACCTGAACAGGCTACAAGACAATCAGTAAAAAGGATGGTGAGAAGATAACTTTTTTTTTTATTTTTGGGATGTGGAAGAAATAAAAACTAACTATCAATCTTTCTCGTACTGGAGCTCTATGCAAAAATCTTACGTAATAGGGTGAGGATATTCATGAGAAAAGAGTAAAGAATTAGACCATAAGTACACAGGATGAGCTTGTACAAGATCTTAAGGTAGTTTAGCCCACAGTCACCAAGAACACCACAGGTAACACACTACACCTCAATGGACTGAAATGTTTTAGACCCATGATACAGAAGACAATTGTACAGACCCATCTCAGGTTTGTCAATAAACGTCTGAGTGATTCAGAGAACACCTGGAAGAAGTCCTCTGGTGAAATGAGACAACTGAGCATCAACTCAACCTGCAGCATTTGGAGACAGAAAAAAAGTACAATTCGTAATGCCATATCACCACAGTCAAGGTTTTCTGACACAGGACACTATTGCTGTATTAAGGGCCCAATGAACTGGAAAGGAAGCTTCTTCCATCAGTCATAGCCTGAATATGGGATGTGGATGGGTGGTCTAGTGTAAGAATGCTCCAAAACATATGATCAACCTCTTTCAAGGAAGGCAGAAAAAGAAAACAGACCTCACAGAGAGAAAAAAGCTGAACTGTATTTCTGACCTTAATGACCTCAGGATTACAGCATTTCATCTAGCTTTTAGCTAGAAACCAAATGGCTACATGTCTATAGCTCAGTGTTTCAAAGATAGTTGTTACTTTACCATTTAACTATGTCTCAACAATGTAGAACATCTTTTCTCCTTTCAAGTTGAAGTGAACACTTTGCTTTTCTATCACCCTATCTTCCCTTTTCAGCTGTTTGTGCCGAATTTAGTATTGCCAAAGAGCAATAAGTGAAAAAAACAGGCAAAGTTATGGATATTCTCCAATAATCTTCCGTTTTCACAGGATGATGCTAGAGTGGGAAGCAGTCTTTGGCCCAACACCAGGATTGCATAGATTTCTATACAAAACATATTGTTAAATGACAGCGTGGTGCGTGCCATCTGAACACAAAATGACAGAAGCAATTAAAAAAGCACCCACTGCATTTTACTCCCTAAATTTCCTTTTATAAGTCGCACTTTAGTGCTCCCTTCTCAGACTTGTCAAGGGAAGATACTTTTTTTGAAAGATAGCACTTTTCCATCTCAAATTTGTATTTCCACCAGCAATTTCATAGAAGAATGAACTTTTTTATTATCCTAAAAAGCTATCATAATTTCACATCTTTGAAATTCTTGACAGGCTCTGCTGTCTTTTCGTGCATTCTGAAGACACGGAAAGCAATCAGGCATTGTCTGGCATGTCTTAGCAGCTTAGATAGGAATTTATCTCAAACAAGATTAAAATTATCAATTAACAAACATACATTGTGAGAAAGGAATGCCTAATGTTTATTCAGCACACAAGATGATGAATGGCTTCTCTGATGCTCTCCTGTGTCAATCAGTCAGGTTGGCTCATTAGGTCAGCAAATCCAGGGCCACAAGAGGATAGTTATTTAAATTCCTCAAAATATGCAGAGATGGTGAAAACACCTTGTTCATGAATAACAATAGCCTCAAACAAAACGCCTCCAGCCGACAGGAAACAGGGAAGAGGTTCTGACCCACACAGTTTATAACACAACATTATAATTCAATTAGGATCATGAGGACAAAAGTTTGACTTGTCAGTCATATGTAGATGCAAGACACACAGACACATTTGTTCACAGTTGCAAAAAACTTTAGTCTCACACATACAAATAAGTCTGAAAATGGACAGGTTAACCTGTGTTTTTGTAAAAGGTCAATTTGGAGTTATGTTGTCTATATTTTGTGTCCTCAGGTAATAGTCCGTAAGTTCCCATTTTGAGTTGACCTTTTTTATGGGCCCATCAACTATAGTTTTGAACCTTATAATTTTTTATATTTTGTTGGGTAAAATAAAGACCCACTTGGAATATACTTTCTTGAGTCTTCTATGCCTTTACTGCTTGGCCCCTCACAATACTACAAACAATTACTAACTTCTTTACTAACTTCTGTTATCCATGCATTAGAAAGACTAATGTCAAATTCGTTTGAGTCCTCTACCATCTCTTACCAGGCCCATGTGCTTCTACAGTTTTCCCGGCCTAAGACAGCTCTCATGATTTTACCATGGTGTCCACTCTCACTTCAAAATAAAATGATTAAAAAGATCATATTTTTTCTATTTTAGCTTTCTTTTCATTGGTTCCTTGTTAAATCCAGAATAGATTTAAAAAATCTCCTTCTCACATATAAAGCTCTTAATGATCTAGCTCCATCATACATTAGTGATTTCATTGTTCCACATGTTTCTAACAGAGCACCTTAATCCCAACATAGATTTACTGGTGGTTCCTAGAGTTTCTAAAAATAGAATGGGACACAGATCTTTTAGTTATCAAGCTCCTCTCCTGTGGAACCAGCTCCCAGTTTTAGTCCGAGAGGCAGACACCCTGTCTACTTTTAAGACTAGGCTTAAAACCTTCCTTTTGATAAAGCTTACAATATAAGCTAGACACTCTATTTTTAAAACCTTTTTTTTGAAATATGCTTCTCTCAAGTCTACATTTTGGTCCTTCATAACCATTGACAATGACACTCTAAATAATATTTAAAGAGAAATATAAACTTACTAAATGGCATGAGGAGAACAGGAAGTGGAACAAAGTCAGAACACTTGCAAGAAACGGGCATAGAATAAGGAAGCAAAAGGAGGCAAGCAGAAGAATCCAGCTATGAGCAATAAAAACCAGTGAGTTTAAATACAGAGGCAAGGTGGAGAATGGCCAATGAACAAGAAGAGATAATCAGATAAAATGTTAAGCAGCTTTGCCAGGGAGAATGCAGAAAAACTGAAGGAATGAGGCTAATTAACACAGATGACCAGGACCACAGAGATCCAGGTAAGTAACAGAAATCTAACAGGATACATCTAACAGGATGTTGCCGTTGCTCCACGACAGAGACCATTGTCGTGTAGATGGGACAAATTGAATCTTTCTAATGGGGAAGCTCTGGCTCATGCCCAGTATTACTGAAATCAGTAAAATTATCTCCCCCATTTTGTAAGCAAGAAGTGATTGCACTTCCTGCTTACAAAATCTCTTACAAAATGAACATACCGCCACCTAGTGGCATGGTGGGACAATTAGTCCATTTTCATGTCTCTACTGTTACCATGTGAACAGAGATTGTAATTAAAATGTCATGTAGATGTATTAGCAGACATGGAAAAAAATCAAATTTTCAATGGACCATTGTCATGTAAACAGGGCCTACACATAGTCTACTGATGAATACTGAGGAAGTTTACATCCCATGGAGGGAGTACCAGACATAAAAATCATGTGTGACCTTCTTTCAGGGGTGTTTGTCACTTCAATCAACAAGCAGGTTAAGGTCAGGAGCCATCAGTGCTGATCTCTGTAACCACTCTTCTGCCTTATATATAATAAAAGTGTTGAGAGTATAGAACAGTTTGAGGGTCATTCCTTTTAAGAGAAAGTGATTGTAGTAGAGGTGACGCTTCTGGGAAAAAGAATTCGGGGGAGATCCGAGGCATCTGTCCACCAACAGGGTGCGGTTGCTCGGACAATTTCATGTTCTACACCCATGTGTAATACTAGGTTTTTAGGTGGGAATAGACTTAGAATATCTTCATTACTTGAAATTGCATGTTTTATGACATTTTACAGAAGGCTAGTAATGTTTTGTCTTAATTCTTTTGTTTATTTATACATCTTGACTTTTTCAGTATTGTTAAACTTCACAATAAATATCCCTGTTTTCAAATTTGCCAGAAGAATGCTCCAATGGGGTTGAATGTTTTTGTTCTTGTGTCAAAAAATAATAAGAAAATCCACATAAATTGTTACAGTTATCAAGTATTAAAATGACACTTTCAAATGTTGTGTCTAGAACAGTCTAAACATTATTAATAAAAAAATAGCTAAACTTGTTGAAATTTAAATACATTGAAAATCAGGAAATCTTTACATTTGTGAATGCTGAACCAAACAAAAAGCTACTTAAATGCATTTTTTTGCCTTTTCTGTCATCTAATAAACACCATCGCACTGCACAAACAAAACAATTCATATTGTCTTGCTCTATATATGTATAGATCAATATATGTGGTTATTTAAATGTTACACTCCTGTAGTTAGGATTAAAATAGAGACTGGGTGCAGAAGTAAATGCTGTCTCACAATAAAATGACTGGGGTAAAAGACCAAAGACTATTGAGTTTTGCTGGTTCTGTTTATATTACACATAGCATATAAACTGACAACTTAATTTAACTTTAATTATTCATTTTGCAGAAGGTCTTCCTGTTGTCCGTCCTTTATTCTGACCCTGGATTGGTTTGTGTACTTCTGTTTCTGCTTACACAAGGGCTACAAACAAATACAGTATCTGAAAGCCCACTAAACTGTGGGAGCTGCCTGCCAGCAGGGTTCCTCAGGCCTCAGAGCAAGCCAGGCCTTGAGTTCTTATGTTTCTGATCTCTTTTATTCACCGTCCTCATTTCTCTTACGCCCACAACCTCCCAGTATCTCTGCTTTCTCCCCCTGTTAGGTGCCGGCCTTCCCCTCCTCAGCAGTTATCTGGGTTGTGTTCAGGAATCAGCCAGTCACAGTTCACGCCAGGAGGGAGGGGAGAGACCGTAAACTCTGACTACTTGCCAGCGCTATTATTTTCTTCATCACAAACCCGCCATGACACACATAATGGAATGTGCTGGCAGTGGTTCAGAAAGACAGCAAGAGGAAAGTGGGCCACTGCCAACCCAAGGCTATGCAAATCCATCCGCAGCCGTCTGAGTTTAGAAATCTAATGATCAGATTGAACGCAAGCTCTTTCCAGCCTGCCTTTTTCCAATTTCTGTCGTTTCTCTCATTTCCTCTCTCAGTTCCATATTCATCCTTTCCATTTCTCCCCCCACCTCCTAACTGCTCCATAAACTGGAACTGCCATCTGGTGCTGATGCCCGAGAGATGGACTCAGCTCTGCTTTGCGGGGCTTAAAGTTGGAGCCAGGCACCACTGTTGCCGATTCCAGAATAATCTAGGTTTGTGCTGCTGTGGCTGGTTTTGCCTCTGATGGGCACCGTGACCGCTGGAGCATGTGCCTGCAATTAAGCATTGCATTAAGTAAAAACTGCAATTTGCATGGCAAGCATGATGGTGCACTGTGCTAGAACAAGCAAACTAAAGGGATGGGGGAGGACTTACAGGGGCTCAGGAAGAAACAAATCAATCTATCACAAGTTTTTTTTCTAGATGTTGCTGCTATTTCATTAGAAAACCACAGCAGCAGTACTGCAAAGGCTGTTACATCAGTAATATCACAAGGGACTATATTAAACCACAAATGTTTTGGAATAATTTATAAAAAACAGCTTATTTCAAAAGGATGAAAGAAATCGGAGGATTTGAAATTGACAACAGATAAGTCTGATGGCTTGATGGTGCATTCAAAAGAAAACACTAATCTGATTCAGCTTGCTGGAGCAGGGGTCCATGTGGGCTTTTCCGCTGCTGCCTCTAGGGTTCTCTTTTCTCACCAAGTCAAACTCTCAAACATTAATGTCTCACCATTTGATCTTGACAGGCTGCGATTATCTCTTAGAGCTGCTGTCACAATCTGACAGGAACAGCAGCAGAGGAACTTATAAAGGCATCTGCTCTTAGTTTCTAGTTTGGCAAAAGGCCTGTATGGATTTAAGTGCATCTTAAAACTCACGTTTGTGAAAACTGGAAAGTATGAATGTTCCGAACAATAATCGACACGGGGGGGGGGGGGGGTTGCACACAGAGTAGATTATTATGTAAAAGCACACATTATTGCATACTAAGCAGTGTGTGTACAGATGTGGAACCATGAGTTACTATAACATTTCTCTTGGTACCGATCAAACACACGTTTGCAGAGAAGGATAGTCTAGATTTTAAATGGAAGGTTTTATAGAGAATTGAGAAGCGGCAGTAGCTATCTTCTAGGTTACCTACTGCCTCCTACTACTGTAGGTAAGTCCTCCACAAGAGAGAAAGAAAAAGAAGTTACAATTTTTCCTGTGAGCTAACAGCAAGTTAGAATGCAGCAGCAGACAGCCAACACCATTCTAGGACCTAATACTACTCTGCGACCCAGCAGTCCAAAACACGTTCATGCATCTGGTTGACACATGTGCACGCAAAAGCCTGTCCAAATTTTTGGGACAACAACGTTTAATTTATCAATGTAGTTTGTGATTATGGACAGAGTTGAATGTTACCAATAAATTGAGGGTTGTGTTACTTTTATGTATTTGCATTTCAACTTTTAAGCAATTTATTTACTTTTTATTGGCATAATAAACTGAATTTAACTACACTATTTTATTAACACCACTATTTTATAACTAAAATGCATGTAAATAACTGAATCTGTCTTTATGATTGGATTGGATTGAACTGACATATTTCTGACATATTTCTCGTTAAAAGTTGGATTTGGCTTGTGACTGACAGTGACAGTGCTCTTCATCCTGCCTGCTGTTTACCTTCTTCCACCACTAAGGGCGCTGGAGCCGGATCCTGAGTTCCTGACAGGTGCACATCATTGCCTCATCAGCTGGAGGACTATATGAAGGCGGCTCCCCAGCACTTCTACGCCTGAGTGTTTTGACCACTGCGGTAGTGATTACCTGGCCGTACCTTGTAATCCTGAGCAGTAGTTCTCTGACTAATTACCTGTTCTGTCTTCCTTGATTCCTAGGTCTGTAAGCCGAGCTCCATGCTGGAGATCCTCTTCGAACCATCTACAACTAATCTGGATTTTTTCCCTGGATCACATTTTGCCGGGCAGCCGCTCTTGTGTGCCCTCCAGTCTGATCGTGTTCGACCTGCCCGCTCTCCCACGAGACCCCTCTGGACCATCAGACCACGTTGCCTACCTGCGCAGCAGTACAGCCCCAGACTCGCATCTCTCTCCCCTGGGTGGATCCATCCCACCTGAAAAGTGAACTAAGCTTTTGTATTGTTTTTTTTTCCCTACCCTGGCCACCACTCACCATCTGCCGTTTCCTTTTCAGCCTGACCTCCGACCACGCCCCTCTTTGACTGAGTTCTCTGTTAATCGTGTAAATAAACCATCATTAACCCACGCTTCTCTGTTTGAGTGTTCTCTCTGCATATGGGTCAAGTCGGCCTTAAAGAAAACGATGACAGTTTGCTATGAATCAGCACTCCATAAGTATTCTGAATGAACCTGATCATTCTGAGGCCGGGCTTGCAACTGTCATCTTAAGGGAAATTTAGCATAAACAAGTGCTAGAAAAATTTCAAAAGAGTAAAATTGGCATAAATATAGCAAACATAGCATACCCAGTTTCTTTAAATTGTATCATTAAAACATATTATCATTAAATGGCCTGCTCAAAGAGGTCCAGAGGTCATAACGCTTGCCTAGGATCTTGCGTGTTCTCCTCAAGCATGGGTTCTCTACAAGTACTCCAGCTTCCTCCCAAAGCCCAAACATATACATGTAAGGTGTTTTTGTTTCTTTTGCCCTTAGTAGTCAGTGTGTATATGTATGGTTGTTGGTCTTATATGTTGTTTGATACTAACTAGTCGTAACCCCTCCACGAACCTCACCTAAATAAATACAAACGATCCATTTAGAACAGCTTCCAATAAAGAAAAGCTCGACAAATTCACAAAATACCAGAGGCAACATGCAAAAAGCAGGTAAGCAATTAGTAAAAGGGTTTGCTTGTATTCGATTGAGTGTAAATCAGAATCAGAATCAGAAAAGCTTTATTGCCAAATACATTTTTGGACATACAAGGAATTTGTTTTGGCGTAGTCGGTGCAATACAATACAAATTAAATACAAAATAAGTTTTTTAATAAAAAACAGCTATTATGTTTTTCAAAACCAATACTTGTTTTACTTTTTTATTATTGTTTGAGATATTTCTAAGTCAAAAAAGAAACTTCTTGTTTGAGAAAAAAAATATCCCTAAATACCAAGAGTATGAATACGTTTGGGCTTAACTGCATAATAAAATAGCAGCAAAGAGGAAAAATAAATATGAACAGAATCTTATATTGTGCTGCGCTGTGTGGAAGGAAAAAAAGAGAAATTTGCTTGTGGCAAAAGCAGCTTTATATTTAAGGAAGGCTGCTGCTTGAAAGGAGATCATAGAACAGGTGACTGCTGGGAGGGAAGGGAACAGAAAGCAGTTTTCAACTAGATCAAAGTGCATGTTTCTTCTCTGAAAATATCTCAAGGGCCAAGGAGGAGATGACAGAACAAATGGTGCTTTCACTCATAATGATCACACTGTGGCCTTGGTGGGACTGCAGTCCAAACTCTGGCTTTGTTCCAGATGGGGTCAGCCACTTTACATCTTCACACTTCTCAGCATAACCTGCCGGGTTTCAGCAGACTTCCCTTCTAGCCCCATTTTGTCTCGGATCACGCAGAAATACATTTCTAACTGCCTCTTGAGCTCTTTGGTAAACCTGAACATTACCAGTGGATTGCTGCTTTTTTTTTTTTTTTTTCTAAAATTGGCTGCAAAGAACAATTCGGCTCATAAATGGATGATCTGTGGAGCTCTTCCACATACATAACAAGTGTGGTAAATTTCTGTCGTTGTGATGTTAAAGCCAAACCACAGATGTGCACTCTTCTACCCACATCTAGCTTTTCATACTGTAAAATTTGGTGTTTCTACATCTTTGACTGGAGCTGCATACTCTCAGAATCATAATAATGTTGACTGCATGAATTACACATATTTTTAGAGCTTTCCTGATCCCACATATTAAAAATTTCCAAACTATAATTTGGGAAACATTTTTACAACAAATCATTGTTAGATTGATGATGAATATAACTTATGGTTCCAAAAAGTAATTGCATAAACTGCACAGGGTGACAGAAGTCACTTGCTGAAGACCCAGATGTGTCTGATTCATTTACGAGTCATCACAGCAGCTCTACAGCACCCAACTGGGATCCATACATTGACGGAAGCTCGTCCTGATCTCTGCTGGGACTAAATGCTGCTTTCAAGTGCAATTTTAGCAGATGGTTCAAAGCTGAACTACTGTGAGAAGAAATAACACACGGATCTTTGCCAGCAATTCCAAGGCTGCCAGCCCGAATGGGACCAACTTTACCTGAGCTTATTTTTACTGGACATTATACAAGGCGCTCAATTGGCTCAGATTTTTCCTGGCAGTACTGTGTGGCGTGCAGACAGCATGAATTACCTCCCGACATAAATCATGGCCCCCTTAAACAGGCTGTCAATAGGTTTGGCTTGTTTGGAACATTTTTGTGTGTGATACAGAGGGACAGGTTTTGTTAAAACTTTGGGAGTTGGACGTCCTGTCAGTCGAGCAACAGGGGTTTGCTTTCTCTCTGCTTCTATGAGAAATGCTCTCTGGCTTATCATGTTCAGTGATAAATCATTATCTGATATACAGTGCCTAGCAAAAGTATTCACAGCCCTTGAACTTTTTCACATTTTGTATCATTACAGACAAAAATGTCCAGGCCAGAAAAGGAAAAGAGCAATCACAGAGGCAACAAAGAGGCCTGTAGTGACTCTGGAGGAGCTACACCTCAGAAATCTGGGAAAATGTCAGGATTAGTGAGGAGGACTTTTAGTGAGCCTAAGAGTTTCTTTATCAGAGAAGATGGCGTAAAGACAGAAAGAACAGAGAGATATTCTCCAGACAACAAATAACAGCGAATTCATGAAATGCTACTGGCTCGATCGCATAGGGATCCACCCCCCTAATAGCCACTTTATTGGGTACACCTGTCCAGCTTTCTAATTTCTAATCCGCCAATCACATGGAAGCAACTCTATGCATTTAGGGATGTAGACATGGTCAAGACGATCTGATGCAGTTCAAACTGAGCAGCAGAATGGGGAAGAAAGGTGATTTAAGTGACTTTGAACATGGCATGGTTGTTGGTGCCAGACGGGCTGGTCTGAGTATTTCAGAAACTGCTGATCTACTGGGATTTTCACGCACTACCATCTCTAGGGTTTACAGAGAATGGTCGGAAAAAGAGAAAATATCCAGTGAGCGGCGGTTCTGTGGGCACAAATGCCTTGTTGATCCCAGAGGTCAGAGGAGAATGGCCAGACTGGTTTGAGCTGATAGAAAGGCAACAGTAACTCAAATAACCACTTGTTACAACCAAAGTATGCAGAAGAGCATCTCTGAAGGCACAACACGTCAAACTTTGAGGCGGATGGGCTACAGCAGCAGAAGACCACACCAGGTGCCACTCCTGTCAGCTAAGAACTAGAAACTGAGGCTACAGTTCACACAGGCTCACCAGAATTGGACAATAGAAGATTGGAAAAACGTTGCCTGGTCTGATGAGTATCGATTTCTAAGACATTCAGTCAGAATTTGGCGTCAACAACATGAAAGCATGGATCCATCCTACCTTGTATCAATGGTTCAGGTGTGGGGGATATTTTCTTGGCACACTTAGGGCCCCTTAGTACCAATTGAGCATCGTGTCAACGCCAAAGCCCACCTGAGTATTGTTGCTGACCATGTCCATCCGTTTATGACCACAGTGTACCCATCTTCTGATGGTTACTTCCAGGAGGATAACGTGCCATGTCATAAAGCACGAATCATCTCACTGGTTTCTTGAACATGACAATGAGTTCACTGGACTCAAATGGTCTCCACAGTCACCAGATCTCAATCCAATAGAGCACCTTTGGGATGTGGTGGAACGGGAGATTCGCATCATGGATGTGCAGCCGACAAATCCGCAGCATCTGTGAGATGCTATCATGTCAATATGGACCAATGTCTCTGAGGAATGTTTCCAGTAGCTTGTTGAATCTATGCCACGAAGGATTAAGGCAGTTCTGAAGGCAAAAGGGTTCAACCCGGTACTAGCAAGGCGTACCTAATAAAGTGGCCGGTAAGTGTAAACTTCTATAACAATCATACAATTATTAATATAAAAATAAGAGAAGCTTTATCATCCTTCTAGGGTGAAATGAAATAGTTTCAGCGGCAGAACAGATTAAAGGAGCACCTCTAGTAAGGTAATATTAGGAAGGATAGATAAATAATGGCAACAAAAAATTTATTTGGAAGAAACTGGAAAAAAAATAAAAAAAATAAATATATATATATATATATATAATTTCATCTTTTGAACATTTGCAGATTTCAAACTTTTGTATAACATGGATGCAATATTCGTTCTGCAGTTTAAATGGAATCACTTTTCAATTACTTTCAACCCATACCTTCAAATTATATGCAGGGTATTGTCACAGAATTTATTGTTTCCTGAGTGTCACATAAATAATAAAACCAGACCAGAGTAAAAGCAATTCATTTGTTTCTAACTACTAGTCTGAGCTTTATTTTCCCTCTGAGTGAATTTTCTGCCTTTGTGTGTGATGTGCTCCGAGGTTGAAGTTTTCTTCTTCTCTTTCTCCTCATCCCAAAGGACAGAGTCATCCTCTCTTTGATGTATCTGAAATTGCATTGCGATGGCAGCCAAATAACCCTACTAGGGTTCAGTTTCATTATTGAATGTTTGATAAAATGTACTTCTGCTGAAAAGACACCACATTTGCAAAAGACAAGATCATTTTCTGTGATGAAGAAAGGGCGGGCACTAAAAAGATTACAGAAAAGAAATACAGAAAACCAGGCTCTTAAAGAAGATGCAAAATGATGTGGCAAAAGCTGTAATTTTCCACTACGACAGTCAGGGGTTGTTTCTGAGATCAGCAACTCAATGTGATGCGGGTAGGAGAGGGGTTCTATCAGGATGCCAATATCTGATCATTCTCCACCTGCCAGATCCACATTGTTTGATATGTGACATGTAACCCCAATATGTTAGTAATTATTGTTTAATCTGTCGGCTGCCTCAGATGTGGAGGATGGCAGGCCAGGATGGTTCAGGGGCCTCGGGGGACACAGACTGAGAGTCTGTGTTCTGGGAACCAATACAAGTTTTGTGTAGCGGTTTTGATCAGCCCTCAGGCTAGACAGAAACTGAGTGGAAAGAACAAAGTGTGTGAGTAGATTGGCATGTGGTGGAGGAAAGTGTGTTCTCTCCATGTTTAATTCTCATAGCATTGTGTGTGTTAGGCCATTTCTCATAGAGGGTTTACTGGCCAAGGGTAAAAACCTACTAATGTTAACTTTTTTTTTATGTCTCATGGAGGATATTTTACAAGCATTCTTTTCAACTTTCCTTAAACATCTTTTTCAAACTGTTTTATTTGCTTTTACAGGGCTTTGAACTTCCTCCACATTTTGTCATGTTACAATCTCAATCTTCAATGTATTTAATTTGGATTTTATGAGAAAAATCAACACAAAGTATCACACAAGTGAAAAGAAAATTTGATATGGTGTTCAAAATGTTTGCAAATAAATTTGAAAACTGTGGTGTATTTTAATTCCAAACACGTTATCAATTGCATTCAGAGTCCAGCTAGTTAATAACACAGTCAGGCTGTGTGTAATTGAAACTCACTTTAAATCTGCCCCTTCTATTAACGCTTCACGATACATTAGTGAAAGACAACAACTGTGTACTAACTTTGACATTGCCTAATGATGGATGGCAAATGATAACTCTTAAGATATCTAAAGCTAAGGTGAGATAATCTGTCAACAGGACAACCGATAGTCCTGGTTGTTCACAACTCTGGCCTTTGTGAAAGAATGAAAACAAGAAATAAATTGTTACAAGAATGCAACAACATATCCCATTTGCAGTTTGCCCCATGCCAGACAGAGGACACACTAAACATGTGGAAAAAGGTGCTCTGGTCAGATGAAACCAACACCGAACTTTTTAACCCACATGCATAATGCTGTATATGAAGGTAAACTAACACAGCACCCCAATAACATGGTGGTGGCAGCATCATGCTGTGGGAATGCAGGTCAAACGTAAAGACACAGAAAAATAGACTTTTATATCATTTTTCTAGTCATGTAAGCCACTTAGTGTTTTTTTACACTAGGATCCTCATTCACCCAGCTGCATTCACAAACATGCACACAACTCTGGGGTTAAGTGCTTTCAGAAGAGTACATTGACAGATAGGAAGGGAGAAAGCTTGAGCTTTCCAAATGCATGACCACTAGTCTTTACCCTGGGGCACAGCCAATAGAGTTGATTGTGCAAAATGAAATCCTGGAAGTAAACCTGTTAGTTCACACTGTGAAAACTTGAGACTAAGGTTCAGTTTCACCTTCAGCAGGACCCAAAACATACAATGATCTACATAATGCATTTTTCCCCAGCAGGGACAGGAAAGCCTTTCAGATTTCATGGGAGGACAGATGGAGCTAAATACAGGGCAATCCTGGAAGAAAACCCTTTGGAGGCTGCAAAAGACATGAGACTGGGGACAAGGTTACTCTTTCAACAGGACTCTAAACATATGCTCAGAGTTACAATGGAATGGTTTAGATGAAAACATATTTATGTTTAGGAATGAATGAAAAGTCAAATTTAGAATCTGTAGCAAGTTTTGAAAATTGATGTTTCTCATTCAATGTGACTAATCTTGAGCAAATCATCCACCTAAACACTTGCTGCTAAATGTTGTCCCACAGAGTATTGACACAATGGAGGATATACATAAACACATGTCACACCTTTCGGATTTTCATTTGTAAAAAAACTAGTTAAACAATAATCCTATATTGCATACATGGAATTTTGTGTTTGCAATGTCAAAATGTTCTGAATAATTTGTAAGGCAATATATTTTTTTATTTGGTGATGGATTAAATTTATACAAACATTCATACACTGATCTTATCGGTGTAAGAATGTGTGATTGGGTGAATGTGTCTTCAGCATAAAAAGCTTTAAGTGGTCATGACTGGAAAAGTTCAGTCCATTTAAACTAATTATTAAAAAAAAGATTTTTACATCAAAACCTTTTCTGCTTTTAGTCAGGTTAGGTTTAGTCAGATAACAGATGCTTTCATTTAAAAGTTTGAGTACAGTTACAGCAGGTAAAATAAGTGTTGAACAGATCAAAGGTTGTCTCAGTTTTCAGTCAGTCATTTTCTACCGCTTATTCCATAGTGGGTCGCAGGGGAGCTGGTGCCTATCTCCAGCAGTCTATGGGTGAGAGGCAGGGTACACCCTGGACACGTCGCCAGTCCATCGCAGGGCAACACACAAACACTCATACATACACCTAAGGGCAATTTAGAGTTACCAATTAACCTAACAGGCATGTCTTTGGACTGTGGGAGGAAGCCGGAGTACCGGGTGAGAACCCATGCATGCACGGGGAGAACATGCAAATTCCATGCAGAAAGACCCCAGGCCGGGAATTGAACCCAGGACCTTCTTGCAGCAAGGCAATAGTGCTACCAACTGCTCCACCGTGCAGCCCTGCTTGTCTCAGTTTTGATATTTCTAATGGTGCAAATTAGTCCACAATAGAAGTCCTGGGTAAAAAAATTGAATGACACAGGAAATAAGTAAACACCAACAGAAATTGACTAAATAATTTGTGGAAAAGCCTTTTTTTAGTAATAGCCACTTCAACACATCTCATGCATTGACACTGGTTAAAGGTTTTGCTCAGGTGTGAATTTGAAGATCTTTTATAAATCTAATTGGATACAAGTTAGGTGACTGACTGGGCCATTGCATCAGTTTTACTTTCTTGGCTGTGTTTGGGACAATTGTCTTGTTTGGAAATCCACACTTGTTTATTCTCAAAGATTTCCTCATACATTTATCCATCTTTCAGTTATATGAAATCCTACCAGCAACCTCCACTTTTAGCACTATGATTTTGGGATGATGAATCATTTTTCCATGCAAAGAGTTCCTCTTTGGCTGCAAACTTTAACAGGCTTGTACTTCAGCAGTGAAGTCTTGTGCAGTGAGTGTGCACAGAAGCCATGGCAATTGAATGGATTGCATATTGTTTAAGGGAAGAAAGGTACCTGCTAATTTAATGTTTTTCTGAAGCTCTGCGAGTGGTCCATGGCCCTTGGGCAAGTCTTTAGATTCATCATGACCAGAGACAGGGAACCCGAATTCAGCCAAATACAAAGTGATAAGTTAAAAGGTTTATTCAGTAACTCAGGATCAGAAAGCAGGAGAACAGCAGTCAGCTTCCAGGAACCACTGAGGACAGAGAGACTAGTTAGTGGCTGAATAAAACATGACTGAGAGTTTCCAGATCCTGGGAATAAATCAGAATGTCGTCAAGGTAAACAAAAACAAACTGTCCAACCATGTCCATCAGGAAGCAGTGTTCATTAGTGGTAAAGGGCATCGGTTCTTGATGGTGATTCCGTTTAGTCCCCTGTAGTCTATGCATGGTCTCAAGGAACCATCCTTCTTCCCCACAAAGAAGAAGCCTGCCCCTGCTGGACAAGAAGAGGGTCTGATTATACCAGCTTTAAGTGACTCATCGACATATTTCCTCATGGCTTGGTTCTCTGGTCCAGACAATGAATACAATCGACCCCTAAGGGGAGATGTGCCTGGTAGGAGCTCAATGGCACAGTCATAGGGTCTGTGAGGTGGAAGTGCCGTGGCTCTGGACTTGTTGAAAACCTCCTTAAAAGCATGATATTCAGGAGGCACCTTAGACAAATCGGGGTATGTCTCCTCAATGTCATTTTCTGGAATATTATCTGTGGTTGCATAAGGCAGACACATGGCTGAGCAGGACTTAGCCCAGCCCAAAATCTCTTTGGCTTGCCAGTCAATGCAAGCCCCCTCAATGGGGGTTGTGCATTTGTAACCAGGAGGCCCCTAAAACAATGGGTAGTTTAGGCGAGTTGATAATCCTGAAAGTCACTTCATCCAAATGGTTGCCCCCCAGTGTGAGTTTGATTACCTCCGTTTTGTAGTGTGAACTGTTGATACTATGACCATCCAATGCCAGAACATTACGGGTGTCAGACGTGGGAATGAGCTTGATGTCATGGTCCCTGGCGAACAACTCATCCATAAATTCCGTGTCCACCCTTGAGTCAATGAACACTGACACCTCATCAGAAGTAGAAGACACTTGAATGGTTGCAGGAAATGAGCATGAGGAGACAGACAGTTGACTTCGGCTCAGTAGAGTTCTCCTCACCTCTACTGAGCCTGGGCTTTTAACGGACACTTGAAGGCAACATGACCCTGTCCACCACAATAAAAACACAAGTTGTTCTTTCTTCGTCGATCACGCTCCCCCGCAGAAATCTTTGAACGACCCAACTGCATGGGCTCCGGGTCACAATGGTGATCAGAAGGGGGTGGGAGACCCTTGGGTTCTAGGTGGGGAACAGGACTGTGAGCTGAGGAGGGTTTAACCTCCTTATGACGCCTCTCCCTCCTCCATTCTGTGAGCCGTAAATCGATGCGGGTTGCCAGGTCCTCAAGTTGGTGAAGGGAGGCAGGGTAGTCCTGGGTAGCCAGTTCATCCTTGATGTTCTCATTAAGACTTTGCATGAAAGCATCCATTTTAGCATGCTCGTTCCAAAAACTGTCAGCTGCCAACAAATGAAGGTCAATAATATATGTTGTGACGCTTCTCTCCCCCTGTTTAATGGAGAGTAAACCTCTGGCAGCTTCACGACTAGGAAGAACTGGATCAAAAACCCTGATGAGCTCCTTGGAGAATGAAGAATAAGAAGGACACGTGACCGAACCCTTTTGCTACTCAGCAGTGCCCTATTGCTTAGCCTTTCCAGAGAGCAGGGAAATAACAAACACCACCTTAGAGCGCTCAGAAGGGAACGATGAAGGCTGAAGCTCAAAATGAATCTCACACTGAGTAAGAAAAGCACAGCACTGGTCAGGATCTCCCTTAAACAGTTCAGGAGGCATGAGTCTAGGTTCTCTTACCACAGCAAAAAATCAGGAACTCTGGGGGAAACTGGCTGTGAGGGCGCTGGCGTGGAGGCCAGAGTCATGGAGCACAGCATAGAAATTATTTCCCTCATGCCGGAATCTAGACGGGCAATAGAGTGAACAACATTAGTGCACCACTGCTGTGCTGGCGATGGGTCCATCTTTTGGCCAGATTTTACTATCACGACCAGAGACAGAGAACCCAAATTCAGCCAAACACAAAGTGATAAGTAAAAAGGTTTATTCAGTAACTCAGGATCAGAAAGCAGGAACAGCAGTCAGCTTCTAGGAACCACTGAGAACAGAGAGACTAGTTAGTGGCTGAATAAAACTCAGGATTTGCAAAGGGTTAGATAAAGCCACTAACCTTCTCAGTCTGGGGATGAGGCACAGAATCCAGAAGAGGAAGTGATCCAGACAGTTAATGAGGAAGAATCCAACAGACTGAAGTCGGATTGCCGACTGATCCGAATCTTCCGGGGAATCAGCTGAAACTGTGACAGGAACACAGAGAGCTGTGATTGTCCTCTTGACAATAATTCCAGGCGGACTTGAGAGCCAGGCGGGCTCAGGCTGAATAAACCAGTGGCTAGGCTGAGGCGTAAATCCAGGGACAGAAACAGGGTCGAATTCCAGGGCTAGAGGCGTCAGACAAGGGGCAGGCAGAGGCATAAAACCAGAGGCAGAAAACAGAGTCGAAATCCAGAAATCCAATCCATCAGACAAGGAACAGGAAGGCAAAATCCGTGAGGCAATGCAAGGTCAGAGAACAAGATCAGTCAGGAAGAACGCTGGATAACTACTCACAAATATTTTCGAAACTCTGGCACCATCTGCCTGTCAGACAGCTGTATATAACTGCAGCTCCACAGGTGTGTGGCATGACGGTGATTGCGCAGCAGCGCAGCAGCAGACAGGTGAAGCTGATGAGTTGATTGCATGAGTGAGAGCAGAGCAGGCAGACGGGTCAGAATCATAACAAGATTATTTATTTTACTCTTCTGTCAAAAATCTTTTAAGGGGCACCTTATTGTGGCTGTTTTTTGGTGAAATGATGTTCTTTGCACTTCAGGCTAATTTCTCCGATGACTTTTTTGTGATCCAGTACCACTATACCATACAACTACATCACACATAACTTTATTAATGGACTAATTGTTTTGATTTCTTTGTGTGTCTGAATTACTTGAGTTATCGTGTTGTGTCATTTTATGTCAGTACATATCTTAGAAACATATCTACAGTGAAAACCATTGACATGTGTAATACTTAATGCTGTAGCTGCCTGCATTTGACTTACATGGCTGACAAGAACTACAAGCAGTGTAATCACCCGTTTAGACCAAAAGGAGGAAATCTCTACATTTTACACTAAGTTTAGAGTTAAAATACATCTGCAGAGGTTCACGGCGCAAAATAGATTGAGGCCTCAAAATAACAGGGAGATAATATTTTGGACAAGTCCTTGAGGATGCATCTGTCTTGTGCTAAAGGTGACAGTAGCTCTATTAGTGAGAAGAGGTGAAACTCCAAGGAAAGGAAAGCTAAAACGAAACCCTGTAATTCAATGAGATTCTTTTTGCTCAGTTGGGAGTAGTTTTATTGATATTGTGTGTTTACTGACTGGAGGAAGTTATAGTTACATTTAGCTGATTTTGACCTTTTGTTGCCAAATAGCCCTAAGGTTTTTAACAGACTGACTGTTGTACACAGTTCATTTACATGGTCATAACTCTTTTTAATTATGTTGTATTCAAGCATTGGTTCTGTGACTTTCTTGCCTCTAATCTCATTCCAAAATGTACAGCATGACACATTGAATGCCATGTCCTATGGTCAGATGCAAAACATGATGGTGAAGCATAATTCATTTAAAACCATTTATCTTCATATGCAATTATAGTGCAAGGCAGATATCCATTAATATGAGAGGTATATTAGGTACAGGCCGAAGGCAATGCGTTGATTACATGTGGCTCTACATGGAGATTACATTCCCTTTAGATTACCCATTTGTTTTAAAGTTTTGCTTTCCTTTCAAATATAAAGATTACATAAAATACACATTTTTTTGTATCATTTTTATTTTTGAACAGAAAATCTTCACAGTTTTGGAAATTAATGTTTCAGTCAACTGAAAAAAAGAAGTTGAATCAATTTTAGAGCCTCCATCAGCTAATAAGCACACTGCAACTATTTTCTGACATTTTTTGACTATAAATAGATTAATGAAACATTTACAATCTTACCATTTACAACTTTTAAGCATTTGTTTAAAATTGTGGCTTAATAGCTTATGCAAGGGCCTTTAATTAACCACTGCTTAAAAAGGGTCTAGTATTATCAGTGCAACTGATAAAAAATTCTGTAATGTGTAATGCTACTCTAAGTGTACTCTTATTAGTCAGTTAACTTAGTCAGTTATTTTTTTTTTGATAGGCTGGGCTGATAATCCACAGGAGAAAATATACCTTATAACTATTCATTTATTCACAATGTTCGTTTGATAAAACCCATTAAAATGCCTTAATTGCACTCTAAATGCTGAATGAATTATGAACACAGGAATTCAACAGAGTTGTTTTTTCCATGCTTGTTGTGCACAGAGGGAGAAAAATCAAATGGCCTCTCCTTTAGAGTGCAAGCATTACCATCTTTGCAGCTGGCTATCAGTGCATTTGTAATTACAGGAAGACAAAAGCACTCTTTTTTTAGCTTCAGCCTCACAAAAATAGAGAGGTCAGTGACTTGCGAAGCTGCTGAAGAGGTGACAGGGTCACAGTCTGTGTGAGTGCTAACGTAACAAATTGCATGCTGGGCTGCTCACAGTTTGGACATGGACATGAGTCCATTAACATAGCAGGGGCCAAACAGTGAGCCTGAGTACTAGTTGATAATTTTACCTCTGTCTCGTGCCACATATGAGAGCACTTTCTACTCCTCTGGTTTGTGAATATCACTTATTATGCTGACAAAATCTTTTTCCAAATGATGCAACTACTCTGATGTATCATTGCGTCTTCACAGTTTAACAGCTAGAGTCCTAGTTACAGTTTTTAAACGGAGTACTTGTGACACACTACACTTACTCATCCTATACAGGAGATGTCGCTATTGAGAAAACGACACCACAATAGCACAAGAATGGCACTAGAACAAGTCACACAATCAATCTTCATTTAAGACTAACATACACTGCCTTGCAAAAATATTCATGCCCCTTGAGGTTTTTCACATTTTATCAAACTACAACCACTGTCTGGAATAAATGAATATGCTTTGATCTAAATTATCCCTTTGTTGCTTTGGCTGCATGTTTGGGGTTGTTACCTGGCTGGAAGTTGAACCTGCACCCTAGTCTCAAGTTTGTGGCAACCTCTAGCAGCTTTTCCTCACAGATGCCCTGTTTTTAGCTCCATCCATCTTCCCATCAACTTGGACCAGCTTTCTGTACCTTGTGAAGCTCTCCTATTTAGTTGTTGTTGAGGATTCAAACGCAGGCAAGAGGGAGGCAGTTATTCATAAATAATGACAATTAATTAATAACAGAAGTCCAGAACATGAAATAAAAATCAGAAACACAGAAGAAAAACTTGGGTGAACCAAAAATCATGAGTGTAGAACAGAAGGACCCCGAGTGAAAGAAACAGACAGGCTTAAAAATGCTAAGAGATGTAATCAATAACATGGAAACTGTACATCTGATTAAATTAATCCACTCCAGCTGAGTTGGGCATTAACTGGAGAGATGAGGGAAAATAACCAATGAATACAGAATGAATGCACTGGGAAACTAAACCGCACATTATCTTCCCAATAAATCAACTAAATAAATAGGGCCACAACGGAAATCTGATTCTTAACTAACACTATCAGAATCCGTGGTGTGTCTGCCTGCAGCTAACCATTTTACCGCCAGGTTGCCTACGGTGGCCGGGGGGTGCAAAACACTTTTACAAGTACCGAAACAAATTTACATTTCAGAAAACAAATTTACATTTCAGAAAACAAATTTACATTTCAGAAAACACTTACATTTCAGAAAACACTTTTACATTTCAGAAAACAAATTTACATTTCAGAAAACACTTTTACATTTCAGAAAATCAACCGGAAAGGGAATGTACCAACGCCGAGGCTGACCCGGAAGTCAGCCTCAGGGCTGCATCATTCAAAGGCCGTATTTGTAGGCCGATTACGTTACAGCGCGGCGACAAAGGCTGTCCCAATTCATGAATCATTCCGAGACTCCCTCAAATGCGGCCGACAAATGTGTCCTTATTTTGCCCGATTTGAAGGATGGGTCATGAGTATCCTTCGCGGCTCATCATTTCCCATCATTCATTGAGGGTCGAAGCGGATTGGTCAAGCAGGGGAAGCCATGGCGGACCATAGCAACAAAAGCTGTGAGTAAATTGTGTAAAATTACACTTTCTGTGACACAAATTAACTTCTACAATGTTTTTATTGCGGGAATATAACTATGTAGACGTGAAATATCTGCTTGATTTATCTAGACATCGCTTAATTTCAAATGTGCTCCGACATGTTCGGAGTTTTCTGTTCCCGGCGTAGTAACCGGCTCGCCTCGCCAGCCCTACCGGTGGTGAGGCGAGCTAGCCCGGTAGAGATCTGACCGGACTATCGGCACTAAGTTCCCGCTGGCAGTCATCACAGTGAACGTTTAACACAAGTGATTTCTAACAGTTTATGTTATTATTTTAATTGTTACTGAAAATCGATTTAACATTTCAGGTGATATTAAGGTTAACCAGAATAAATGGTCAGTTTTATGTAATCCAACTGTATCGCTGGAGAGTGTGATTGAGAATAAATAAGTTTTTCAATTTTCATTTTAAATGAAGAAATGTGCTATATGTTTTAAAAGTGTATTTATAATTCAGTTAGCATTATAATTTCTGATTCCAGGTACAATCCAGAGACAATCATGTTCAGGTAAAAAAGATGTTTGATTTAACTAGCCAATAAACAAAGAGATAGCAACTTTATGGCTAATGTATGTCGACATATTTTATATATAATATATATAAACAACAACTTTCAATTTTAAGATAGATGGGAATTATAAAGTATTCGATCCCCTCTGGCTGTTCTTAGATAATTATATAATAATGCAGTGTTTTTGGTGTATTGGTATCTACTTGCTTTGATCACTTAAAATATCCAGAAGCATGCCTTAAAAATAATATGTTTTTCCATCTCCATTCTTCCCTTAAAGCTGTACGATCTTAACGAGTTGTGACATCTTAACAGGCTTTCTGATTTACAATGGCTTGTAAAGGTTTTCATACACCTTGAACTTTTCCACAGTGTCACATTACAACCACCAACATAAATATATTTTACTGGAATTTAATGTGAAAGACCAACTCAAAGTGATATACAATTGTGAAGTGGAATGAAATTATACATGATTTACCTGTTTTTACAAGTAAAAAAGTGAAAAGTGTGGTGTGCAAAAGTATTCAGCCCCATTTACTCTGAGTGCAACCAATTCCCTCAGACGTTGCCTGATGATTGCTAATGACTAAATAGAGTCCACCTGCGTGTAATCTAATCTCAATACAAATACAGCTGCTCTGTGACAGCCTCAGAGGTTGGTTAAGATAATATTGGGGAGGGAGAAGCATCATGAAGTCCAAGGAACACACCAGACAGGTCAGGGATAAAGTTGTGGAGACGTTTAAAGCAGGCTTAGGCTATAAAAAGATTTCTTAAGCTTTGAACATCCCACGGAGCACTGTTTAATCCATCATCTGGAAATGGAAGCAGTATGGCACAACTGTAAACCTACCTAGACAAGGCTGTCCACCTAAACTTACAGGTCGAACAAGGAGAGCACTGATCAGAGAAGCAGCCAACAGGCCCTTGGTGACTCTGGATGAACTGCAGAGATCCACAGCTCAGGTGGGGGAATCTGTCCACAGGAGAACTATTAGTCGAGCACTGCACAAATGTGGTCTTTATGGAAGAGTGGCAAGAAGAAAGGCGTTGTTAAAAGAAAGCCATAAGAAGTCCCGTTTGCAGTTTGCCAGAAGCCATGTTGGGGACACAGCAAACCTGTGGAAGAAGGTGCTTTGGTCAGATGAGACCAAAACTGAACGTTTTGGTCAAAATGCAAAACGTTATGTGTGGCAGAGAACTAACACTGCACATCACTATGAACACACCATCCCCACTGTCAAATATGGTGGTGGCAGCATCATGCTCTGGAGGTGCTTGTATTCAGCAGGGACAAGGAAGGTGGTCAGAGTTGATGGGAAGATGGATGAAGCCAAATACAGGGCAATCTTGGAAGAAAACCTGTTGGAGTATGCAAAAGACTAGAGACTGGGTCAGAGGTTCACCTTCCAGCAGGACAACGACCCTAAACATAAAGCCAGGGCTACAATGGAATGGTTTAAAACAAAACAAATTCATGTGTTAGAATGGCCCAGTCAAAGTCCAGACCTGAACACAATTGAAAATCTGCGGCAAGATCTGAAAACTGCTGTTCACAAACGCTCTCCATCTAATCTGACTGAGCTTGAGTTGTTTTGCAAAGAAGAATGGGCAAAAATTTCAGTCACTAGACATGCAAAACTGGTAGAGACATACCCTAAAAGACTTGCAGCTGCACTTTCAGCAAAAGTGGTTCCACAAAGTCTTGACTCAGGGGGGCTGGATACTTTTGCACAATGTTCTTTTCAGTTTTTTATTTGTAAAAAAAAAGAAGAAATCATGTATAATTTCATTCCACTTCACAATTATATACCACTTTGTGTCGTTCATAAAAAACATTCCAATAACATATATTTATTTATGGTTGTAATGTGACAATATGTGTAAATGTTCAAGGGGTATGAATACTTTTAAAAGCCACTGTATGCTCTCCCTGCCTGGTCTGTCAGTAAAGGTGGACAGCCATGTCTTGGTTGGCATCCTTAATCGGGATCCTGACAAATAGGACACAGCGGGTCAAAATAAATGGCACACTGATGTGTCTGCTACAGGTGCGCATCAGGGTTGCATTTTATTGCCTTAGTTGTTTGTTCCTTACACAAATATGTGCATGACAATCATATTATAAAGTTTGCTGACGACCTAGTCATTGTGTCCCTGATGAATAGTGATGCCCCGACTGGAAATGGATCTGCAGGATTTGTGGACTGGTGCAAACTAACGTGTCCAAAACAATAGAAATGTGGATAGACTTTAGGAAGGGTTCTCCCCTTCTCCTTTCAGTATTTGTACAGTGGGAGTGGAAGGTGTGCAAGAATACAAGTACCTGGACACATTGATGGACAATAACGTGACATTTGAGTACCACGCTGATGCAGTGTGCAGAAAAGCCCACCATCGGGTGTCTTTTTTCCGATAACTCAGGAGCTTGAACATGGATTTTGTTCAGAATGAGAAAATTTTTTACAGTTGCTGCATTGAATTTGTCTTAATGTTTCTTTTCTTGCTGATTTGGTGTGGTGATTTTAGAAAAACGTAACCGCTTCTAGACCATTATCAAAGAATGCAGAAAAATAATTGGGATACAACTGAATGACATTATAAATCTATTCAAGTCCAGATCAGTATACAAAGTCAAAAATGTCTAGATGGATCCCACCCATCCCTTACCTACACAGTTTGATCCCCTCCCTTCAGGTTGGAGTTATGCCCTACCAAGGTGTAGAACAAACAGACTGAAGAACTCTTTTATTCCTACAGTAACTGGGGACTGTAGGGATAAAAGAGTCAGGGACCTAATAAAGTAAAGTCCAAAGTCCACTTCTGCAACTGATCCCTATTTACACTGCAGACTTTCTATATTGTAACATAGGCCGAGATCTATTGCAAGATGTTTTTCCTGCAACACTGTGTTACAAATTTGTTCATGAAAGATATGCCCAGCCTGTGTAACTATATGATGCCAAAACAATACAGAGCTGTAATGTATTTTAAAGAATCTAGATTGCATTCAATTTGTCTGGTGTAGGAATTATCGTTGGACAAATTTTACTTAGATAAAAAAAAGTTGCATAATTTGCAAGAGACACCAACTCCTGAAAAGTACTCCACAGAACCCCACTTTAAAGAATTTCATTTCTTACAGTGACCGCTGCAGAAGATTTTTCCATAATTTAACTAGTTAATCATCTCTATAATTCCAATTTTGATTGACTTGAATACAATTTCGCAAAAACGCACGTACATTTTTGCCATATTTATTCCAATATAATGTATCGCAATGTCAAAAAACTTGTAATTAATGACAAAATTATGTCATTAGTCATAAACAGTTCAAACAATATCCATTAAATACTTCTCATGGACAACTACAGTGGAATACACATTAAATTAAAGCACCCAGAGGGAAGTTGTTGCATGATTTAGCAATGTTTAACATTCTTGTGAAGGGCCTAAAAGTGTGTCCAATTGGATGTGGTTGCACCCAGTAGCAAAGCTGGCAAGTTTTTAAAGTTATCTGTTTGACGCCATCACCTGTAAACGCATCATTTCCTACCTCAGAGATGTTGCACTTATGCAAAATGAATCAGTTTTATAGTCGCGCTGTCAAAGCGTTCACTTCACGGGTTTGGACCCCACTAACAGCGGCTCCTGACAGTTTTTTTTATAATGTTGTTGGGCATCAGATGGTGATGGGATCCACTCAGTCGCAAGGCTTTAAATCAGGCTCTCCATCTCTTTCTGTTCTCTGCTTCATGTGCTGGCTTTTTAACTGACTACTGTGAAGAATAAATATTTTATACGTGAGCTGACGCACATTTTGCATCTAGCTGAACACTAGTTACCTGTTACACAGAGCAGAATCTGCATATATGCCTTCATAATAAATGAAATCGCTGAAGAACTGAATCAAACATGGTTGATATATTTGATATATTTCTCTGCTGTGGGCCTAACTTTAAAAGCACTTTGAGCTTTCTGAGAGCCCATTTGAAAATGCAGCAAACAATCGTAATATCTGCAACGAATTTTCTGACAATCAACCTTCAAACGGCAGCAATTTGACACGTCTCGGCTGGCGCATCTCCTTGATGAATGGAAAAAGGATCTCAGTGAGCAGCACGGTGCAGGAAAGCTTCACTTACCGTTCTGATTATTAGTCTGCGGCTGATCAAGTTTATGGCTGTAATTTTGCATGGACATGCTTGTGTTTTTCCCTTTACAAATGGTTTATAGAGCTGTGATTTCATTTGCATAATATTAGCTCGAAGTGATATGCTGATGAAAGCAGAAGGGAGCACCCCCACCACCCCCAGTAAACTTTTTACAGTCCTTGGTTAAAAAGAGAAGAAATCAAATACAGCACAGCACATTGGATGCGTGTGCTTCAATTATCTTCCTTGGAATACAATCTTTTGTTGCTTCAATCTCCATGAATATATTCTGAACATCAATATCAATCAAAGCAGTCTTTGAATCAGGACAAGAGAAATGCAAAAATGCAAATCAAATTATTATTTTTGAAATCTTCTGAAAACATATGTACAGTGCCTTGCAAAAATGTGCATTTCCTGCTATTTTTTCCCATTTTGACACGTTGCAACCACAAACTTTTATTTTATTTAACGGGAGTTTATTTGACAGACCAACATAAAGTAGTGCATTATTATGAAGCAATACCAGTCAAACATTTAGACTCACTTTTTAATTCATGAGGCTCATGGAGAGAACGACATGAGTGTGCAAAGCTGTAATCAAATCAAAGATGGGATGGGGTGGGGGTAGGGTGGTGGTGGTGGTGTTGGGGTGGGGGGGGATACGTTGAAGAATCTAAAATATAAAGGATGTTGTGAGTTTTTAAACTTTTTTTGTTTACTACAAAATTCTTTATATTTTTGCTTCTTAATTTTGATGTCTTCACTATGAATCTACAACGTAGAAAGTAATAAAAATAAGGACATGTCTAATTAGTAAACAGTATCCACCTGTAACGATATCCCAAGCTTTGAACATCTCACAGAGCTCTGAGGAATCTATCAGAATATTAACTCTGGTGCTGGCAAAAATTACGGACACAATGGGAAGGTTATTGGGTTTTTGACTGGGTCGACTTTGTCACTAAGGAGGAATGTCATAATGGGTTGTGGAACGGAAGTGGAGTGCAGAAAAATGCTTGGAAGCAGCACATAATTTAAGAATCTCTGTTCTTTAATAACAAAAATGGTAGAACTTACACGAGTCTCCAAAAACACAAACAACAACATGGAGCAGGAAACAGCAGGGAAGTTAAAAGGAGGACCGAGTGAAGCGGGCCCTGGAACACAGTTAGTAAGCCCTGGAACACAGTCAGCGGGCCCTGGAACACAGTTAGTAAGCCCTGGAACACAGTCAGCGGGCCCTGGAACACTGTCAGCGGGCCCTGGAACACTGTCAGCGGGTCCTGGAACACAGTCAGCGGGCCATGGACCACAGTCAGTAGGGTCTGGAACACGGTCAATGGGCCCTGGATCCTGGAGCAGAGGCGATCTACCCTCGGACCACCCTGGGAACTCAAAGACATAGATCAGAGGCAGTCCCTCCTCGGACCCCTCTGGGAACTCTGGAACATGGATCAGAGGCGGTCCATCCTTGGACCCCACTGGAAACTCTGGAGCCTGGATTAGAGGCAGTCCATCTTCGGACCCCTCTGGAACTTAGATCTGAGGCGGTGCAGGCTTGGCTGCATGCTGAAGCTTGGCTGCATCCTGAGGCTCTGGAGGCTTGGCTGCATGCTGAGGCTCTGGAGGCTTGGCTGCAAGAGAGAATTTAAGTACACCCTTTCATCAAACTTTTTGACAGGTGGGTGGGACTTCCGGTGAGGGCGGGATTTCCGGTGGGGGCCATATGGGCGCCATGTGGTTGCCACGTGGGCAGGAGGTCACGTGGTCAAGCAGGTGGTGTGTCCAAGGGGGGCGTAACAGTGGATGCTGATTGGTTGTCGTCATTAGGGGCAATACCTTAAATGAGTCAATTAAAACACAGGGGTGTGTTTGTTATAAATAGAACAAGACAAATATGGTATTATCGGAAACTGTTTGGCATCAGCACCAATTAAAAATAGAGGGGGTGTGTTTGTAAGCATCGTTAAACCTTGAATAACCCAATGAAAACAATAGGGCGTGCCTTAGTGTTTACTTTAAATACAGAGATAAAACTCTGCACTTTACATGCAGCATTCGTTGGAAAAAAAAAGAACACCCGTTCAACAATGGCTAGAGTTAAGAGAGTTTATCGTCAAGCGGAGGAGAAACGCAACGCGTGCCAAGATGATGATGATGAACAAGCAACTGCATCATATACTTCCTCAACGGAGATACCTATCGGAATTCCCGTCGTGACATACTCTACCGATGATGAGGATCCAAAATCAACTTCAACAACCATGGTTGAAAATCAGACCTCGGTTCGGCCAAGAGGTATGTCAGTTCTGTGCGAAACCCCAGTGACCGTCTACCAGTATTCATCCCGTGAATTGAATGCTCCTAAGAAATCAACATACTACATCTGCAGGGTACAAAGACCCCCGTTCAAGACTCTGCAGGAAGAATGGTCTTTGGAGCCATATGGCCTGGTTGGCAGCTGGGGTTATATTTTCATGTATGAAATAGGAGAGCTTTGCCTGTATCAATTGGATCAAGACGAGGTATTTAATGGATCACTGGCTCTGTGTACACTCACCCACAGCGACTGGGCTGTGTTAAAGCTTGCAATCCCGCACCTTAATGATAGCCCTGAAACAGTCTCAAGGCAGGAGAGGGAGAAAGAAGAAGAAGAAGAAAATGAACTGTCTCCTCGACCTGTAAAACGGGCGAGAATGTTTCATATACCATCCGATGTTGAAATAGCTGAGAGAGAACCTCTCTTTAGCGCAGTGTGGGGGTCAAAAACCACAGCAAATGGCCGCTGGTCTTTTCGGGCAAGCAGACGCAGGAACAACCGGACGAGTCCCTCAGATCTGTTTGTGTTGGAGGCTTTCAATCAAGACTGCGGCGTATTCAAGACAATGCTGGCTCTGCCGTTTGAAGCTTGGGCAGAGAAGATGAGTGAAATTGGACATCGTCTTTCCGACCTTTTCCAAAAGTCACGAAGTTGGATCGATGTCATGTCAGTGAAAAAAATGCTGACGTTTCCTGTTTTACGTTTAGAACGAACCCTCTTCTGAGGACACGCCCCTTCCTATGATATATATACGGGGGGATAACTGCAAGCTCACAGACACTGAGAATCGTATCATGAGAATGAGTGGACCGACACCATACAGGGATCTCTACAACCACCGAGCAGAGATCCACTTCTCTCCTGAGCACAATGAAAGCTTCAACATTGGACCATATCATCCGCCTTCCCCTGACCTCTTCTCACCATCCACCTCAACATCCTCATTCTCAGAAAACCACTACAGTCCTGCATCACCTACAGGATACAACATGAAATATCTACCGCTTTCTCCAGACCTCTGCTCACCATCACCGCTATTCATGGCTGAGTCTGTAGACGCGAATGTCCTGCCTGAAGACATGAAGGTGGTCGTGGAGGAGGAGGTAGCCACCGGCTACTCACCCTCTACCGAAGCCCCTACACAAACCCTGGAACCGATGGAGGACCCTCAGCCTTCAGCAGAGGATGAGAGTAACCAGGAGGACGAAATTGACGGTTGGTTCTCAACCACCCTCATCAATACGGTGAAAACAGCGATACTTCATTTATTCAACATAACCTCTTTGAACTATGTCAGAGAAACCTGCTATGGATGTATAACGAACCACCCAAGCCAGCGTCAACACCATTGCCTGGAGGTACTGGGGGAGGATTATTACCAAGTCAACTTTCAACGCATCGTACGACGACTCGTAACCCCCAAACTCATTCCTGCTATTCAGAATCTTCTGGTACTTCGAAGCATACAAGTGGATGACTTCAGAGTGAAGACGATTGCCAAGACGGTTTTATATGGACTGAAATCGGTACAAGGCATCCACAGTGCAATAGCGCACGTTTATGATCGCATGGTCGATGAGAAATATCTCAAACAACTTAACTCTGTTTCAGAGTGCTATGGACTGACAAACTGATCTCACATGTTTGATGACTTGTTGTTGTATCATTTTTTTTTTTTTTTTTTTTAGTATTCCAGTACTTTAGTTAATCTGCATTATATGATTTTTCTTCTTTTTTTCTTTTTACTATTAAATACAATTAAAGTAGGAACATAGTAACCTTTCCCAAAAAGTGTTGTTTAAAAAGCTAGTAGTGTTTGAATTCATCTGCATTTTATCTGATTTTGTTTTTCTGGTTGTTTTTTTGTTTATATTAAATAAAAAAATAAAAATAAAAATAAGGATAAATCTACCCTCCTGTGTGTTTTTTCTCATTATTTAACAAGTAATCGGCAGAGATGGCAGGAAGACGGCTGATGAAGAAAGTATATTATAGCCCTTCAAATCCGGGAAGTTTTGGGGGTGTAGATAGGCTGAGGAGGGTTATGCAAGATGAAATGGGAAAGAAGGTTACGGTTGAAAAAGTTAAAGATTTTTTATCAGGAGAAGATACCTATACTCTACATAAACCTGCAAGAATAAAGTTCCCGAGAAACAGAGTTTTTGTCACCAGACCATTGAGGCAGTTCCAGGCTGATCTCTGTGACATGCAAGCTCTGGCCATGGAAAATGATGGTTATAATTATTTATTAACAGTCATTGACATATTTTCAAAAAGGGCGTATGTACGAGTTTTGAAGAGGAAAACAGCCGCTGAGGTGGTAAAGGCATTTGAATCAGTTTTTACAGAAAGTCAGATCTCCAAAAAACTTCAGACTGATGCAGGTAAAGAATTTTTTAACAAGAAATTTAAAGTTTTAATGGAGAAACACAGTATTGAACATTTTGCCACAGCGAGTGAAGCAAAAGCTTCAGTGGTCGAGAGATTTAACCGCACATTAAAAACAAGGATGTGGAGATATTTTACAGCTAACAATACCCGGCGGTACGTCGATGTACTGCAAAACCTAGCTAGAAGCTACAACCATTCCTACCACTCCAGCATTAAAATGAGCCCTATGGAAGTGACCCCAGAAAATGCCTTTCAAGTGTTTCAGAATCTGTATGATGTCAAGTCCAACAGATATTGCAAGGACTCAGTGACAACGTTTAAACAAGGGGATCTTGTCAGAATATCCAAGGTCCATGGAGTGTTTGACAAAAAATACGAACAGAGTTTTACGGATGAAGTGTTTACAGTCTATGACCGGATACCCCGTTCTCCTCCTGTATACAAACTCAAAGATTTGGATGGAGAACCTATCGAGGGTTCCTTTTACGCTGAGGAACTTCAAAAAGTAAAAATATTTAACGACAAGATGTATCAAGTGGAAAAAATATTAAAACGACGTACGGTCAAGGGAGTCAAACAGGTTTTTGTAAGCTGGAAAAACTGGCCTGAGAAATTCAACAGTTGGATCAAGTTTGATGAACTTCGAAACGTATAAAAAAGGTTTGCACTAAACCTCACAGTTGACACAGCATCATGAACCGTCAGGTAGAGGATGATGGCTTTTACGTTACTCTTCCATCTAATGCTAGCATGGAAGTGTTTAAAAATAATACCAGTTCAAGTTTCCGTGTAAATTTAGCTCAACATATTGATTTAGAAGGCCAATGGATGGTTGCATTAGCCGAGATTTCATACCCTCATACATGGCATAATTTACCGGATTATAATGCCTACTTTGAATGGAGGAAGGTTGGTGATGTGGAGATCAATACGCAAAGGATCAGAAGTGGCTACTATAACAGCGTTGTTCAACTCGAGACAGAGATGGAAATGTTTTTCAAAAAATTGAAATCGGGTTTACGCATTAAATTCAGCAAAGTTCAAAAGAGATTTGCATTTCAAGCAAATAGTCCGTATGAAATACGCTTCTTCAGCACTCTAGCTTATATGATGGGCGTGAAACCAGGGGAATGGATTCATGTTTCTGAACCAAAACTGGCTCCTTTTCCGGCGGATATAAAGGCTGGTTTCTATCACCTATACTGTTACAGCGACGTGGTCAGCCCACAAATAGTAGGCGACACTTTTGCACCTTTACTGCGGACCGTCAAAGTACAAGGCACATTCAGTGATATGATTACTCAGACGTTTAACCCCGCCCACTACCTTCCAGTCTCCAGAAGACATATTGAAAATATCAATATAGAAATTAAATCGGACCAAAACGTTCCTGTAAATTTCGTCTATGGAAAGACCGTCATAAGACTACACTTCAGACCGGTGATATCACAACGTAGCCTGAGATAAATTTTATTTGTATAAACTATTCCAGAGATATGTATATAACCTCTAAGATTGATTGGTTATCATTCATATTACGCTGGTCATTCAACACTGCATCAAGCAGGCAAGAGAGAACATGGCACATCTAAGTCTGAGACGTGATCCAAATCGCTTTGTAAATTACTATGTAAGTCAATCAGGCGGTAATCTGCCAGGGTTTTATGGGGCCCCGGTCATGTACGGACGCGGAATTGGATCATTATTTTCAAAATTATTCTGCTTTGTATCCCCTCTGGTTAAAAAAGGATTTGCAATTGCAAAACCCCATCTTAAAACGGCTGCATCAAATATCGCTTCGGATGTCATCGGTAGAGCCGTGAGTAAAATGAGTGGTTCTACACACATCGACGGTCAAGAAGGTTCAGGAATTATGGTTTTATCCAAAAGACCCAGAACAAGACCCCCTGGTGATCGTTTAAGGACGGTTAAAAAACAACGACAAACGCGAAAAAGGAGATCAGTCGCAGCTGACAAACGAAGAGGAAGGAAGTCATCCGCAAGTTTTGATATATTTAAATAATGGCTCTTTTACATAACAAATCATCAGAGTGCATGCTGGCAGAGTTGGACTTATTTTCTGCCCCGATGACGCAGCTATCGATCGAAGATAAAATTTACACCGAGATCCAGCCTTTATCAGCAATCACCGATGGAGGGCCGATCGAGTTTTTCATTCCAGGAGACGGAGAAAAGTATCTGGATCTCAACGATACGCTGTTGCATCTCAGAGTGAAAATTACTAACGAGAATGGAACAAACCTGCCAGATGATGCACCTGTAGGGCTCATCAACTACCCGTTAAACACCATCTTCAGTCAGTGTGACGTCACTCTCGGAGATCGAATGATTTCACAATCCAGCGCTACACATCCATATAGAGCCATGATTGAGACATTGTTAAACTTTTCTGAGGATTCTTTAAAAACCCAGTTTAGCTCTGGTCTTTTTTATAAAGACACTGCAGGTGCTCTGAACTCTATTGTTACAACTAATGGCCCTAACCAAGGTCTTAACAGCAGAGCAGGCTTTACGGCAAATTCCAGGGAGGTACATCTCCTAGGCCCCCTGCATGCCGACATATTTTTCTGCAAGAGACTTCTTTTAAACTCTGTTGACCTTAAAATTAAACTTACAAGAGCCAATGATGCCTTTTGTCTCATGGCCGCAAGAGACTCCACTTACAAACTCAGGATATTAGGAGCATCTCTTTTTATCAAAAAAGTTACTGTCTCTCCAGCTGTACGACTGGGGCACGCTTCAGCTTTAATGAAAGCAAATGCTCTGTATCCATTTTCACGTGTGAATGTAAAAACATATTCCATCCCTGAAAATTCAAGGGTATGCAACCAAGAGAATCTTTTCTTAGGTGTCTTTCCCAAGTATGTGGTGATTGCGTTACTGGATCATGACGCTTTTACAGGAACACGCAATCTCAATCCGTTTGACTTTAATCATTTTGATATGGAATATTTAGCTTTGTGTAAGGATGGCAGACAAATTCCTGCTAAAGCCTTCCAGCCAAATTTTAACCAAGGTCATTCAGTGAGAGAGTATTACAACTTGTTTACGGCTACAGGACGACATCTAAAAGATCTTCCACTGAGTATATCACGTCAGGAATTTAATCAAGGATACTCTCTATTCACATTTAATCTTAACCCGGGTGAGGACACAGATGCTCTATCTCCAGTTTCCAGTGGGAATTTAAGATTGGAAATGCGCTTCAGAAACCCGTTGCCATATACCACCACGCTGATCATCTACGCTTGTTATGATTCTATTTTAGAGATTGATTCAAAGAGGCGTGTGCTGGTGGATTATTATTAATCTAATCAGGCATGAATAATCATGAAATTGAGAGCCTGATGCGTCATCTGCTGGGAGATTTGTTTTGCGGTGTGTGGCCGTGCGACCAGCTGCCGCTGCTAGCTGACAAATTCCCAGGGCCGGCCTACTTTATCGTGAATACACATCCTTCACACATGCCGGGGGAACACTGGCTAGCTCTGACATTGGATGAGAATGGTCAATCCAGCTTTTTTGACTCTTATGGATTCTCTCCGGATTTCGAGTTCTACCCGTCAAGCATCGTAACATTTTTAGAAGACAGATCCTCAAAAATATTGTATCATAATAATCAGCTTCAAAACACTCTGTCCACTGTGTGCGGTCACCATTGCATTTTTTATCTATGTCATAGAGCGTGCGGATTATCAATGCAGCAAGTGTTGTCGAAATACACCGGAGATGTGATTAAGAATGATTTAATGGTATCTAACTTTGTGAAAAAATATCAGAAATGTGTCATTAATCAAAGTTGTACATTTTATACTCACGGAACATGCTCTTTGGAGATGTTTCTGGATTGTTATGGAATTTAAAATGTCTTTTTTTATTTTTTTTTTCATTGTTTGTTTTTTTTTTCTTCTTATGATTTAATATTTGTGTAATGATATCATATGTTAGTGTGTGAAGTAGAGAACGAAGTTAGACTTGAAAAATATAATCAATAAATATTTTATTGAATAAAAGAAATAGACTACATGTTTCATTTTTCTTATAACGGTTTATGGTGAAAATGTAATCCATCGGGGTGGTAGTGTCGTCTTACGAAGAGACCTTTTTGATCTCCCATCAGCATTTTTTGGATCTTCCAGCTCAGATCTCGACCAGTAGGGAGAATGAGTTATCTGCCTTCTTCTTCTTTTTCTTCTCTGCTTAACGCTGGGGGGTGTACCCCCATTTTCAATCGATGTACCCTCTGTTTTGAAACGTCTATATTCTTCACGAGCATAAGGGTTAATGACTGAAGATATAGGTATGTTTACTTCTGACATGGAGTGTAGAAAATCCGACCATCCTCGGGTTTGTGATGCTCCAGATTTTTTAAACGGAAGCATGAGATTTTTCAACAAATCAATCATGTGGGACCCTTTTATAACATTTCCGTTAAATACAAATTCACCTCGCGAAGTCCAACTCTCACTTCTTTCGGATAATTTCTTCAAAATGTACTCGGCATTTTTACAATTGTGTTTAGGAAGGCTTTTCAGTACTTCCGTAAGAACCTGATCCTTAGGGGCCTCGTCCTGCCCTGGGCCTTGTTTTTCTTGGGACCGCTCATGTTCAGGAACCTCTGTGTCACGCTGCAGCGTTAAACTGACCCGCTGTTTTTCTTCTTTGACACCTTGCTTAAGTAAAGTCAGATACCTCTGGAGAAGAGCATCGTATCTCTTGATTTTTTCATAAGAAGTCAAACCCGGCTCGTTTAATATCGCTCTCATTTCAGCATCCAAATTCTCCTCCGCCGTCTGTCTGATGGACGTGTCTGACTGGGTCAGACGCTTGAATTGATGAGGGGAAATGAGAAACATCTTCTGCGATGTTCTGAGAGACATTATCTCCTGATGATTCCACCCACTAGATCACCGATCAAGGGTGCAAGAGCCGTTAAGATGGGGAGAATAAAACCACCTCGTTGCTTTTTGAGAGCCAACTGTTTAGTTTTTATCCCGGTTCTTTTATCACCCAACAATCTGATGATATTTCTTTGTTTCTTCAATTGTCGGTGTTGAGAGGGTGATAGTTTAATGTTACCTTTTAGGATATTCAGTGCAATCTCGCACAGAGCCTGAATAAAGTCGGGAGAGCAGTGTGCGAGAATATCTTTACGTTTCTGTGGACAGGCCTGGTACAAAGCTCTGAATAATGGTAAATTCCTTTTTATACGCGCTGACATGATGACTTACTTTGTTCTGGGTACGTACAGAGCAGGCCACTGCTGAGGAAGTATCCCCGTTCTCAGTCTGAAATGTTCTGGGCAGGTAGGCGTAAAATCGATGATTAAATATCCATGAGCTTCTCTCGTTGCGTCTTCAAAACTCTCCAAGAAGAGACCCTTTTGAGATGGAAACATTTGGCGGGCCAATATGTTCAGCTGCAGCTTATCTCTCGGGTTCCTAAACAACACCATATAATTACAGTTCAAACTAATAGTGCGACTGAACTTTCCCTGATGAAATACATTCTGAGTCAACATCATAACACTCATATTACGATGGTGACGAAACTGGGTAAAGACCTTCATCACGTTTTCATCATCTGAGGCTTGAGCAATAACATCGTCTAGAATAATCAGATGATTCTGATCAGGAGGAAACAGGTTTTCATCTTCAAAAGAATGAGGCAATCCTTCCACAAAGGTAATATTTTTATTCATCTTCTGCAATTCAGCATACATGGGTTGAAAAGATGTGTAAATCCATACAATATTTTCTGGAACAATATCCATGACATGATTACAGTTTTGTAAAATACTTTTTACAAAGAAAGTTTTCCCGCAGCCGCTGGGTCCAACTATCATACATGAGAAAGGGGCTCTAAATCTAGGATCAAAATCAATCTCCTGTAAATCCATGTGACTTTTTATTTTATTTCTTCTTCAACTCTAATAACCGAAAGGCAGAGTTGTCCCGTCAGAAAAAAGACGTCTCTTATCATACACCAGTCGAAACTTTTTAAGAAATGTCGCGTTTGTCAAACGGAATCTCTTTTTATCCCTCCTGATCGTGTGCTGGGGGATTTCAATGACACCCTCACTTGACCCCTGTAAGTAGCCCTCGACCAGCCCTTTGATGCTGTCAAAATTGACCCTCTCGCTGCATTCATGCGTCTGAGTGATGCCTTTAGCACGTATCACTACTTTTTTACGGTTTTTAGTTTGGTATGCATAACTCTTGGGTCCTGTCGATGCAAACTCCGAAATGCTGTCACCATCTAACTCGTCAGTAAGATCACCCAGATAATTCCCCAATTCCAGAGGAGTTTCACCACTTTTTGTCACATAAATCAAACTGTCCGTGTCAATATAAATCAATCTGTCCTGTAACTTCTCCATGCTGCTGAGAAGTTTTAAACGTGCATAAGCGGTGGTGAATGCTGCTATAAACACATTATTTGTCTTACCTGGTGGATATATGACACGTTTGCTGTAGTTCCACTGCACTACACACATTTCAGGGTTGAAAAAATGAAAATAGTTAACCCTGTATTTACTCGAGAACATGAAGCTGAAAAAGTCTTCAGGGTTAGTGATGACTGTGGTCTGAGACAGATCACTTCTTTGCGCAAATTTCCCCCAAAAACTGTTTAAACACAATTTTGCAACCTGCCTTTTGGCAGGATTCATCTCGATTTTCTCAGGGTCTAATTGGATGCCCTGATGCAGTTTGTAGTCACTTATATACTTTGACTTACTCTTCTGATCCACTGCTTCAGACGGATAGCCTGAAGCCTCCTGCTTACCCTTTAAAAAGCAATGAATGTAACCTTTAAAGATTGTATCACTTCTCTTTTCAAAATGCCACACCTCTGTGATTTTAGCAAGACGATAACTACACTCCAAAGCTTTACAGAATTCTACACTCGCCCAAACTCCCGTCAAAGCTCTTTCTTGATCATTATGCATGCAGGGACCTGACTGGTTATTTAATTCAGCGCATGAGCGGCAGAGAGTGAACACAAGTTTACCTTGGGATGTTCTGTAAGGTAAAACAGGGAACAACAGGTTACGTGGTGGGTAGACCACAGCTTTGATTATACCGAAGTAGCTGCTGGGGTCATCAAAATCTTTGTAAATGATGGTGGGGTGTCCGAGGGGAAAAACGCAGTTGGCGTTTACATAAGGGTACAGAGATGTGTAATCCACATAGTGTACAGTTTCATCCGGTTCTGCTGTGTACCTCAACTTCATAGGACAGGTGCGTCCACCATACAGCGCATCCCGGGGGGATAGCGGTTCGGGTGCATTAACTTTCTCAAGGAAGCTGATCACCCCTGGGTCTGATTTTTTCATTTCAATCCACTCATGCTCCCATATGACTTCGAGACGAAGGCCGTACACAGTTTGTAACACCTTGCTTCTCTCAACAGTGGCTGCGTAAAACTGTTCAAATGCGACCCCTCTCAACGGACACTTGTCATGAGGCATGTAACACTTTTTACAGCCGTGGAAAAAACAGCCATAAAATTCAAACGCAACTTTGACACCGTTAATCTCTGCATACCCATCCACTGAATATGGCCCGATTTTCTTTTCACCCCTATTTAATGCATGCTCGATAAATATGGCTCTGCTGTCTGCAATCCAGCCGAGCCATTGAATGGACGCGCTGGAGAACGTTTTACTGCTACGTCTGTAGTCCAGAGGTGATGGAATGGCTAAGGTTTGAGGAGGAAGGAAATTGGTTACAAAAACCTTCATGCAGGCTGATGCTATTGTGATACTTTTAAACGGATCCACACTTGTCTCCTTAAAGAACTCGTCTCTGAATTTTAAGCATCCTTGAAAAAGAATTTCAACGTCATTTTTACAATAACGAATAGCTTCTTTCTTAAAGTCAAAGACCTCTTTGCTCGCTTCTCTGTACCAGCTGCTAAACACCTGTTGTTCTTGAAGACTCATGCGTTCTACAGCATAGCAGGATGGAGGAGGAAAAGCCCCTACATACTGGAGATGTTGTTCAGAGGAAAATAGGTGGGGAAAAAAACCCTTGCTTTGATCGGTAAAGCCTAACGCTTTCGGCATGGCACTAAGCTTCATGCACATGAAGGACAGGCTATCAATGTATTTTAACCTGTAATCAGGGTCGGTTAAACAGAGAACTTTACTCCCTACCATGACGATATGTGGTTTAATGCCTAACTGCAGCATTGCTGTGAGAATCAGGTAACCATCGTACCCCCGCGCATTGTGCGCTATTAAGGTGTAACCTTTGTACATTGGCCTCCTGAAATGCAGGAGAAATTTTTGGGTGCAATTCAGTCCATAAGCGTACCATTCATCACCTTTCAACGTTTTAGCACAGACCAGAAAGGGGGTATGCACGCCGCTCTCATTGACGAGGCATTCGAAATCATAAAAAATCAGTTTATCATCAAGCTGATTAATTGCACTGCAAGGCAGAATGTAACACTTATGATCATCGCATGTAATGTCTAGGCTGGGGGGTACATTTTCACCGCAAATACTGCATTTTACATTACACACGTGTGGTTTATTCGGTTTACTGATTGGAATAACGTATATCCGTTTGCATACTTTACACAGTTTTACCAACTCACAGTCACTCATAGGCCTTTCAGCACTATTTCTGATGCGCGGTTCCCTGTGTCTGCTGAAACATGAAGAATTACGACAGATTCTTTGACAGCCTGCACAGCTTACAGGATTGCTAATCTCTTGCATACATTTATATGTTTGACACACTGGACAATAACCTTCACAATGGTGTGTATTGGCATTCTGATAGCTGGCGTAACAGTAATTACAAATATATCTGCACCCCATAAAACCTTTGAGATTTTTTATCCCATAGTAATGACCTTGAAATAACAGCAAAAACAGAGGGTTTGAACGATCGGGGAAACTGGTCTCAAATTTACACAGAGCAGTAGAGCCCGTGGTTCTGTGAAACACTACAATTTTTCTCTTCAGAATGGTTTCAAATTTACCAATATCACTAAAAGTAACTGCTGTTTGCTCGTCAAGGCCTGCCTGATGCTGCCATCTCCTCCCCAGTTCTACAGCACGGTGATCCGTGAGCTCAGGATCAGAGACGTGTGCGAGGCTGATTGCAAAACATAACTGATTACCGGTATTGTTTATAATATACAAATGACGCATTTTCTTATTAAACAGTTCACAGTCTAACGTTCCTGCAGCTTTACGCTTAGAACATCCTGCTGGGTCATTAACAACCTGAAGAACAAATTCCATGTTATTATCTACAGGTATATTTGCATTCGATTGTACTAAATCATCGAGGAAGTTTTCGAAAGCAGGCAGGATCATATTTCCATCATCTGTAACAGTAAATGTGATGTGACGATTGAGATTTTCACCCACTAATTCCAGCTGCACAACGTCGTTACATCTGGTTAACGATCTCGCAGCGTCGGCTAATTCAATTATAATACGCATGATGTCTGTATAGAATGCTGCTAAATCTGGAACGTTACTTGGACAGGGCGGCGGTATGGTAAAAGGTCTCCTTATTTCATGGTTATTAAAATGTTCACGTTCAACCACAGCTGGAGGATCTCGCTCTATTTGATCAGAACTAACCGCTACTCCCGTATTGAAATGACCCCATGATGATCTGCGGAGTGTGACGTAGAAAGATTCTGATGAGTGTCAGGTGAATCATTTTCCTCAATGCTGCTGTGTGGAGACGGTTCGCTGTTCAAATCGGAAAGAGCCTGATTGATTACGTTTAAAACGTCACCGTGCTGATGTTAATTTATTAAATTTTCACTGTTAGCAGGAGATGCATTAACGGGGATTTCGTTAAGTTCATTAACTAAATTTCTTATTTCATCCAGGGCAAGTCTGATTACTTGATCAGAACTAACCGCTACTCCCGTATTGAAATGACCCCCGTGATGATCTGCGGAGTGTGACGTAGAAAGATTATGATAATTTTGCTCAATGCTGTGTGGAGACGGTGTGCTATTTTCTTCTGCATTAACGGGAATTTCGTTAAGTTCATTAACTAAATTTCTTATTTCATCCAGGGCAAGTCTGATTCGGTTATCCATTTTCTATGAACATAAGAAACAAAATAAAAATAAAACTAACCTACAGAAAAAAAAAAAAAAAAAGGGGAATTAAAATTAATTCAGTATGTATGTATGAATTAAAATGTACCGTTCATTAAACCACTCACTAGCGTTGCTCTGCTTTGTAGCGCAAAGAGTCGCTGTCTTTTGGCCGGGGTTAAATATTCTGTAAAAACAGAAGACAATAAAAGTTATCTTACGCTGCGCAGCACAGCGTTCATAAATAAAACGAAAATAGTTTTTAAAATACACAAGTTTTTTTTTAAATCTTACTCCGATTCTTTGCGGTAAAACCTCCAGATTTCACTTCTTGTTGGACTGAAACTGTGCCGTTCTGCTGAAAGCTGTCTTGATCTTTGAAAAGCGACCTTCTGGTGGGCGGATTCAATGTGGCATCTTTGGATGTATCTGTAAACAGGTTTATATGACATTTTATTGAACTATGCTTAAAATACATATATATATATATATATATATATATATATATATATATATATATTGTTTTTATTTAATTTTTATTTCCTTACCTTGCTCCTGCTCGACAACTATGTCTTCCACAGAGCTCTCAGTCGAATCTGTAAACAGTTTTATCTGAGGTTTAAAACAAAAGTCTCTAATAACACATAAATAAAATACATTCACTCTCAAAGAAAAACAGTTAGTTCTTAGGACTTACTTTCTGGAGGTGCCGGTAACTTATCCGGTGTGTCTTCAGGGGAAATGATGATAATTGGCGGAGGAGTATTCAAAGAATCAATTTTAATTTCTGTGTTAGAAGAAAGTTCAGATGTTGTTGGGGGTTTTTCTTGTTTGGAAATAATTCGCCTTCTCAATTTAGACTGTGGATTCCAGCCGCTGAATCCTCCAACTTGATCATTCGGGTTTGCCTCTCTCATCAAATCTATAAATTGAAACATTGTCAAGGGTTAACTATAATATATATATATATATATATATATATATATATATATATATATATATATATATATATATATATATATATAAACAATATATATAAACAAAATTTGAGAACATTCACATGCATTTAATGATACTTACTTACTTACTTACGTTTTAAGATGATATTGTGCTTTTGTGAATTATCAGAAGAAGAAGCCACAATTTCCGGGTTTCCTGAAATATTTACCGACATTTTTTCTTGTCAGTACTGGTATTTTTCAATGTAACAAGTGTTATGGTTCAAAGACATTCAGCATTTGAAGACCCTGACACTGAGGTTAACCAATGAAACAGAGCCCCAACATTTACACACAGTATTTATACCAGAACATGACAGTGTTATCTCAACTGCAAAGACTATGTTTTTAAGACCAAAACCCTTCTTGAGTTCAAAGGTGATATGTTATCTAAGAAACAGACGTAACTGCCCCTTCCTGACATCGCCCCTAACAGTTGTAACCCCCTGTAACTCTAAGATGAAAAAGTAAAATGTTTTTTAGAAAAGCTACAGGTAACTAAAATTATCATTCCTTTTTTTTTTTTCCTAAAATGGAGTCTCTCATGATTCAAAAACAAACACATCATTGCTAGTCAATTTGTAACTTGGAAACAGTATACTGATGTTCTTTTTTTTTTTTCTGTTAATCTGATATTCGTCTTACCTATTTCAGCTGCTTTTCCAGTATGTTGACGCAGAAGCTGAAGGTTTTTCTCGTTCCATCGATGTAGTGAAGCACAATTTTTTATTTATTTACTTTTTTAGGTCTTTTCTATTTTGAACGGATTTAGACTGGCTCATATATTCAACAAATAGGTCCTGCTGTAAAGCAAAATTAACTTACAATTCTGTCAGGTTACACAGTTCCTTTATTAGGATTTCATGTGATAGGTCAACATTAAGTTGATTATACCTTTAAAAATATAAAAGGATGCATGTCTTTTTTTTTTTTTTTTTTTTAGATGTATTAACGCCTGAAAAAACATACAGATTATTAATAACACCCTTAAACACACCCCTGTGTGTTTTAATTGGCTCATTTAAGGCCTTCCCCGTAACACCCTTAAACACACCCCTGTGTTTTAATTGACTCATTTAAGGTATCGCCCCTAATGACGACAACCAATCAACATCCACTGTTACGCCCCTTGGACACACCCCCCTGCCCACATGGCAACCACATGGCGCCCACATGGCCCCCACCGGAAGTCCCGCCCTCACCGGAAGTCCCGCCCACCTGTCAAAATGTTTGATGAAAGGGTGCTTTTAAATTCTCTGCTGCATGCTGAGGCTCTGGAGGATTTGGACAATCCCCGAAGAGTACTGGTACTTGGGAGTTCGGCTGACCTCCAAGCGGACAAATACCGGAGCGTCTTACTGAACCCCAACAGGAACTGGAGCTGGAGCCTCTGCAGCGGGCTGTGAGAATATTTTCTTTACGGTTTTTTGGCATCAGACCTCAGTCATCTTTATGGTTAATGGACCTTGAAGAAAACCTTCCCATTCCTCCTGCCAGTCCTTAAGCTGGTTCAGAACCTTTAACATTTGCCAGGGAGAGCCAGGTGAATCAAGGAGGTGCAGAAAAAGATCAGTGAGCACCTTGTCCTTTCTGATGATCTGTAACATCTGGCCCGAGGAACACGGAAGATTTGCCGCATATGATGAGAGCTCACTAGTAGACACAGCCGGCGTGGGCTGCGCGGCAGAGGCTGTAACTGGCGCGGATAGCTCGGCAGCGGTAGCTGCTGGCGTGGATGGCTTGGCAGCTGCTGCTGCTGCGGAAGGCAGATGACAACGACGCCGTCGGCGGGAGGAAAAGGGCACTGGAGCAGACGAGACAAATGTGGAGGACCTCTGGTTCGGCTTGTAACCAGGGGCAGCCAGAACCAGCCTGGAACCTCCAAACACTTCCTCCATTTCAGCCAGTAGAATGACCAGGGCGGGCGGAGGGGGTCTAGGATGGGGGCAAGAAACAAAAATTAAAAAGCAGCCAGACCAGGGCGGCCGAAGAGGACCCAGGAAAGAAGGCAAAAAACAGAAAACAAAAATACCTGACCAGGGCAGGAACAAAAGTTCAGGTGGGTAACTAATTAAACGTTTACAATGTCCATGATAAGGGAACTGCCGGTCAGGATGCTGGTGACGCATGAGCTGGCGATCAGGAGGCCTGCAACTCAGGAGCCGGCGATTAGGAGGTCTGCGACGAAGGAGTTGCCGATCCGGTGGCCTGCGTTGAAGGATCTGTCGATCAGGTGGCCTATGACGAAGGAGCTGCCGATCAGGTGGCCTGCGACGAAGGAGCTGGAGTCTGGGTGGCCTGCGACGACTGAGCAGAGAGTCCAGCAGTCCCTCGGGACCGACAATCTGGAGGTCGGCCGCGGAGCGTGGGGAACCCTTGGGGTCAGCGATCTGGAGGTCGGCCTCGGAGCGACGAGGATCTTCGGGGCTGGCAATCTGGAGGTTGGCCTCGGAGCATGGAGCACCCTCGGGGCCGGCGATCTAGAGGTCGGCCTTGGAGCGTGGAGGACCCTCGGGGCCGGCAATCTGGAAGTCGCCCTCGGAGTGAAGAGGACCCTCGAGGCTGGTGATCTTGAGGCCTTGACACCGGCAGAAACTCTGGAAGCCCGGGACCTGGCTGGAACTCTGGAAGTCTGAAGTCGAGTTTTAGGTCTCGTCTAAAGTCAAAGTTAAAGTCAGAAAGCTTGAGGTCTGGTCGAACGTCAAAGTCGTCATCTGTAAGCCTGTAGTCAGGTCAAATGTCTGGCTTGGCGTCAGGCTGGAAGTCAAAATTCTTGTAGTCGGGCGTGGAGTCTGGTGCCCTGTAGTCGGGCGTGGAGTCTGCAGCCTGCAGTAGAATGGGAGAGGGCTCTATTTCTATGTCCTCCCCGTATCTAGCCTCTATTTCCTCATCCTGCTGATGAATCCATTGCTTCAGCTTCTCTGCCTGGTCCGTTTCTTGGCTCGGCCTTTCTGTCATAATGGGTTGTGGAATGAAACCGGAGTGCAGAAAAATGCTTGGAAGCAGCATGGTAAATTTAAGAATCTCTCTTCTTTAATAACAAAAAGTGTAGAACTTACACAAACAACGACATGGAGCAGGAAACAGCAGGGATGTTAACAGGAGGACTGAATGAAGAACAATGAAAATAACCAAACCATTAACCACCTGGACAACCTAAACTGAGAGGTTAGATGAGTAGTGCATTAATGAGAGAAGCAGCCAACACACCCATCGTAACTGGAGGAGCTGAAGAGATTCAAACATCTATTGGGACAACTGATTTGAACAATTATGTAGAAAAGATATAACAGACTTTTTATTAGGAAGACATACAAACAGATGAGAATGAAATTGAACTTTTTGGCCTGGTCCTTCTGTTTCAGCAGGATCATAAACATCACACAATATCCTAATGAAACGTTTAGGTTTGTTGTATTGTGACACGACGGGGAAATGTTCCAGGGTACAAAGGCACTAGACACTGAAAGCATTTATTCAAACATATATTTATAAAAGTAGTTGGTGAGGACATGTTAATATACTTTCAATAAATTGAATTCAGAGATAGAGTGGAATTAGATGGGGCTGTACTCTCGCTAACAGCCATCTAACTCTATAAAAGCCTAGCTAACTCACTTTGTTTGCCTCCAGTCGAGAAGCATCCATGAGAGTCACTGCACGCTCTCACAGGAGGTTTTTACATAAGTAAACTGTTATGCTGTTTGCTTCATTGGACTGGCAACTTGATAAAAATGCACTCTCATAGTCAAACAACCTTGTGAATAAGGTTGCCCTCCAATTGCCTCTGATTAAATCCATCAGTTGAGAAGCACCAGTCAAATAGCTTTTTAATAGCTGTATCATTCCACATAAAGCCTTGCATGAGAAACGGGTCGGCTGGTTGTGTGTTTTTACAAAATGAGGCTTGTCTCGGGGTAATCTTTTAATAAAAACAGGTCATTATCACAGTTATGCTTCCCATAAACTGCAGGTGAGCCCGACTGACCACCCTACAAATAAGAGCAGTTGAAGGCCGCATACATCAAAACTAAGTGACATAGTGCAGCTGAAAAATATGGCTCACATTCGTTAAATAGCTCACGCTGATTTGTCTGCAGCTTTTTGAGTAACTGTGGAAACAAGCACACAAACAATGCCAACCACATGACCTTCCTGGAAAATTTTAATTAATACCTTCTTAGGAATTCACATTTATTGTGGGTAATGTGGGCCACAAAGAGAATAAAAAGGTTTAATCTGATCATAAGATGCTCCTGTGGGGTGTGTGATATAAATGTCAGCGTCAGTAGTTGAAATGTTTTACAGATGATTTTGCAGCCAGCCATTAGTTTGAGTTTCAAGCTTTGTTGTGTTTTTAGTTTTTGAATCTAGCATAGTGCTGTGAATTCTGGGTAAAGTCAGCTACGACCATGTAAATGACATATATACACTCACCGGTCACTTTACGTAAACCTTCCTAGCACCGAGTTGGACTCGTTTTGCCTTCGAACCTGCTATAGTTCATGGTGGCAAAGATTCAACAAGGTTTCAGAAACATTGTTCAGATAATTTGCTTCATATTGATATGACAGCATCATGTTGTTGGCTACACGTCCATGATGTGAATCTTCTGTTTCACCACATCCCAAATCTGTTCTAGTGGGCTGAGATCTGTTTTAGTGGGTTGACTGGGAATGCTGTGGTGTTTGGCAATCCTTAATTGGTACTAAAGGGCCCAAAGTGTGCCAAAACAATATACCCCACATCATAAAACTATCACCACCAGTCTGAACCATTAATACTAGACAGGATGGATTCATGGTTTTATGTTATTTACACCAAATTCTGAACCCACCATTGGAATGTCATAACCAAAACGGTGACCTGTCAGATCAGAAACTGTTGTATTTAGGGGAGCCTGTGTGAACTGTAGCCTCTGCAGTACAGCAAGCTGCTAAAGGAGTTTACTGGAGGCACTTTATGTGATTTTTGTCACATGTTGCATAAATAGACAGACAATTGTTGTAGAGTCAGTTAAAACTTCCAAGTGTTTATAGTCAGCTTTGCAAAAATGCCATGTAATGGCAAGGTGCTATGATCTAAAGAAGAACATTTCTGCAAATAACATATTCCTATTTATTTAGTTACATTTTTTACTTTTTCTGTCATAAATAAGAATAAAACACACAATCTGCTTTTAAACATGTAAAGAATCAGATATTCCTTGTTCTAATTCTGCCTCTCTTGTCAAAAGTGTTTAAAGAGCAACAATGAGAAAGGTTAATTAAAGGGTTTTAAAACCAAACTGCATTTGTAATTCCCATTACGATACCAGTATAACAAAAAAAACAAAGTTCTGTTTACACTCAAACATAAATAGCTGCTTTAGTTTTATCTTAGTAAAGGTAGTCTCCCAGGAAAGCATGCATTGTTTATACAATGCTTACAGGCGTGTTGAAACACATTTGATAGATTATAGAGGATATATTTGGTGTACTATGGGATACCCAGTGACCCAGTAGCATATATTATACAGGTCCTTCTCAAAATATTAGCATATTGTGATAAAGTTCATTATTTTCCATAATGTCATGATGAAAATTTAACATTCATATATTTTAGATTCATTGCACACTAATTGAAATATTTCAGGTCTTTTATTGTCTTAATACGGATGATTTTGGCATACAGCTCATGAAAACCCAAAATTCCTATCTCACAAAATTAGCATATTTCATCCGACCAATAAAAGAAAAGTGTTTTTAATACAAAAAACGTCAACCTTCAAATAATCATGTACAGTTATGCACTCAATACTTGGTCGGGAATCCTTTGGCAGAAATGACTGCTTCAATGCGGCGTGGCATGGAGGCAATCAGCCTGTGGCACTGCTGAGGTCTTATGGAGGCCCAGGATGCTTCAATAGCGGCCTTTAGCTCATCCAGAGTGTTGGGTCTTGAGTCTCTCAACGTTCTCTTCACAATATCCCACAGATTCTCTATGGGGTTCAGGTCAGGAGAGTTGGCAGGCCAATTGAGCACAGCGATACCATGGTCAGTAAACCATTTACCAGTGGTTTTGGCACTGTGAGCAGGTGCCAGGTCGTGCTGAAAAATGAAATCTTCATCTCCATAAAGCTTTTCAGCAGATGGAAGCATGAAGTGCTCCAAAATCTCCTGATAGCTAGCTGCATTGACCCTGCCCTTGATAAAACACAGTGGACCAACACCAGCAGCTGACACGGCACCCCAGACCATCACTGACTGTGGGTACTTGACACTGGACTTCTGGCATTTTGGCATTTCCTTCTCCCCAGTCTTCCTCCAGACTCTGGCACCTTGATTTCCGAATGACATGTAGAATTTGCTTTCATCCGAAAAAAGTACTTTGGACCACTGAGTAACAGTCCAGTGCTGCTTCTCTGTAGCCCAGGTCAGGCGCTTCTGCCGCTGTTTCTGGTTCAAATGTGGCTTGACCTGGGGAATGCGGCACCTGTAGCCCATTTCCAGCACACGCCTGTGCACGGTGGCTCTGGATGTTTCTACTCCAGACTCAGTCCACTGCTTCCGCAGGTCCCCCAAGGTCTGGAATCGGCCCTTCTCCGCAATCTTCCTCAGGGTCCGGTCACCTCTTCTCGTTTTGCAGCGTTTTCTGCCACACGTTTTCCTTCCCACAGACTTCCCACTGAGGTGCCTTGATACAGCACTCTGGGAACAGCCTATTCGTTCAGAAATTTATTTCTGTGTCTTACCCTCTTGCTTGAGGGTGTCAATAGTGGCCTTCTGGACAGCAGTCAGGTCGGCAGTCTTACCCGTGATTGGGGTTTTGAGTGATGAACCAGGCTGGGAGTTTTAAAGGCCTCAGGAATCTTTTGCAGGTGTTTACAGTTAACTCGTTGATTCAGATGATTAGGTTCATAGCTCGTTTAGATACCCTTTTAATGATATGCTAATTTTGTGAGATAGGAATTTTGGGTTTTCATGAGCTGTATGCCAAAATCATCCGTATTAAGACAATAAAAGACCTGAAATATTTTAGTTAGTGTGCAATGATTCTTAAATATATGCATGTTAAATTTTCATCATGACATTATGGAAAATAATGAACTTTATCACAATATGCTAATATTTTGAGAAGGACCTGTATTTACATTGTGGATAATATGTTAGATATTTTGCCCTAAATGAGACCAATATTGATGAAATAACCTTAAAAAGCTAGCTTTAGCTTCTTTTTCCATTTAAAAATAATAATCCATAGTGACAGCCTAATGTAGTAGGTTTCAGTATTTGATTTATACATTGGCATTGTTCATTTTTGAAAGGTTAGGAGAAGCAAAGCTCTATACTATTTTATATTGCTGAGCAGCTAAAAGGAGTGTGCTCAAGTAACAAATGAAGACTTCCCAGATCAACCTGGCTTTGTTTGATGTCAGTGTCTGTAAAATGCGAACTGTCACATCCTCCTTTGAAGGGCAGCTCTGCGGCATGTACATCAACCGGGTGACACTCTCCTCCTCTCATCCCTGACACCACTCCTCTCTTTTCCCCAGCATGTCCATGACCATCCATCTGCACCAGTGGCTTCTGAAAGGTGCTTTTTTATGTAGAAGGTGGGGGCCAGAGTTTGAGATAGGAGCACTTCTATATGCTTATATGAGTGTGTGTATAGATCAGTCAGGGGTGCCCTTCCTTGCAGTGCTTCAGGTGTAGACCAATTACAGAAAGGGAACTTGATTGCTAGACTTCTTTGAAATGGTGTGATTAGAAGTTAAAAGTTTCCACTTTCACATGTTTTTATTACTTTTTATGTCAATAACTATTTATATTCACTAGACTGGATAGTCATTTGAAATGGCCTGCGCTTGTATAGCGCTTCATCAGATTTTACACTACAATCAGTCAATCAGTCAATCAATCAAATTCATACACACATTCACGCACTGACAATAGTAGGCTACATTATAGCCACAGCTGCCCTGAGGTAGACTGACAGAAGGTCAGCTGCCATACAATTGGAGCCACCGAGCCCTCTGACCACCATCAGTAGGCAAGGTGGGTAAAGTGTCTTGTCCAAGGACACAATGACTACTGGCTTCAGAACTGCTTTAATTCTTCATGGTAGAAAAAAAGAAAAAAAAACTTGTCTCTGAGATTTTCCGCAAATCAGAGGTGGCATTTAAACAATCTTGAATTAGTACAAAGGGGCTCAAATTGTGCCAGTAAAATATACCCTACACCAGTACTCCACCTCCACCAACCCTACCCTGAACCCTTGATACTAGTGAGGGAGGATCCAGCAGCTTTTAGGATATTTAAAACAAATTCTGGACCAAACAGAATCTCAAGACCATTTCATGCTGTAGGATTATATCCAGGTTTTAAGTTGAGGCTAAAAATGCAAACAAAACAAAAATGATTAGGACACAAAACAAATATATTTGGCATTTTGAAACAGGCTGTTGATCAATTGAGCAAAAATTTAAGACCATTAGTCAAAAAAACCAAAAACAGCATTAAACGTTTTAACAAATGACTCAATAGTGAATAGCCCAACTATTCTTGTTGATCACTTGAAAAATGTGTTTAGACATGCTAGATGTTAGTGGGAATGTTGCTCCACCTAGTGAAGTTACTGTGGCTTCCTGAATGGGATCCGTGGATGGGAACAACTGCCGGTTTTGTTAATCTCTCTCATCCAACAATGAATGTTTTCAATTGGATTTAGATCAGGGGAACATGCAGTATGGTCCAAAATAGGAACGGAATTCTGTTGTTAACGTCAGTCTTGTCTTGTTAAAAGACCCAGTGATCACCACACAGATAGGAGGCCTCAGTGAAGAGCAATGCCAGTTTGATCATCTACACCAGCTGTGGCTTATTGCAACTTGAAGTTCCAGTGTTTTGTTGAAGAAAAGGTTTCCCTCAGCATGAATGAGACACTTCTATAGTGCCATATACAAAACATCTGCAGTGGAATTGTCATACCAGTAATGTTAGAAGTCATAACTGAACTACCTTTCAGTTTCCGATGTTTGATGCCCCCTTTCAAAGTCCAAATCGGCAGGTTTGGGAGCAGACATGGCCATTTTATTCTTCAAACCTGTCTCTCGCTGGTCCTCTAGTATGGTTCTTGGGCTGCAGCCAGAATCAGTAAGGACTTTAATTGGGGTCAGAGATCAGCCTTGATATTTACAGACAACTCGTCAGTTTCTATAGCTCAGTCGTGGTGAAATTGTTTGTCGTCTACCGTGACCTTTTCATTCAATCCGCTGGTTTTCAGTCATTTGCCTCTTTACTTTTCTGCTTTGCATTTTCACTTACAAATGGTCAAAAGGAAAAGTACATCAGCATGGGTTAGATGTCACTAAATACAATTAATGGAATATATTTACAATTCTAATTCTAAATCCAGGGATGGAAATGTGATACACAGTTCACAATTAATTGATTGCATTTCCTGCAAATTCACACTTATGATACACCGTTTTTTAACTGTGTTAAAAAACATACTTATAAATTGTTTGGTGATTGGACTAGGCAAAATCCCGAATGACCAAGTGGCATTGAATAGACATTTAGCAAAACACCTATTCTGGATCATCAGGGCTGGGCCATTCTGTGTTGCTGTCTGTGGGTCTGACTGACCTCTGGCAAACCAAGGGCTCACAGGTGAAATTTACCCTGAGGGCTGATATGATAGCAAATCCAGCTTTTCCTTTTCTTTCAATTAGTGTTCATCTGGATCTTCAGACTGGACCCTTTTTATATTCAGTGACCTTGCCAGGAGCCTTTAATTCCAGGCCAGCTCTGAGGTTCAGAAGACCACAAGCTCGCCTGATATAACAAAGCCCTTTAAGATCAGGCTTTCTGTAAAGACATTTTGAATTCTGGATGGCTCTCTTATTTAACCCACTGTTATGCTACAGCGATTCAGTTATGGTGGTTCTAGTGTCTCTGACTGGAGCTCTACAGTGAAAAAGTATTTTCATGCTCTCTTCGCCCAGTGGTACACCACCCTTCTCAGTAAAACATTTTTTATTGCACGAAAAATTATTTGTAATATGTAGGAAACAAAATGCAACTCTCCTAACACTGGACATACATGGAAATTATTCTTAGTTTTGCAAATTTATTTTTTACCTTGTGGTTATATGAGGTTGCCTAGTCCTTGTTTTTAATTATTCAAAAACAAATATGTAAACATTTGGCTTTTTTGCTTATAAACCAAATCCAATTTAAACACCTACGAAACAAAAGTCAAGCTTTCTTTAGCCCATTTCATCAGTGCTGTTCACCTTTCAGCCGCATTTAGTCTTCAGTAGATGTCCTTATGCAGACGTTTTTTCACTTTCCAGTTTTTAATTACAACTCCATGTTTGTTAGATGGATGGCAACATTGTCTTTTTTGAGTATGTTCAGTGAAAATATGCTCAAGGGGGACTAAGAGTTATATACATATGCACTGATTTGCCCTTTGTTCTACAATCTAGCTGTACTTCTTTTATTACAATGTCTGGGTGAACTATTAGAACTGATTGCAAGGATTAGAGTTAGAGACTTTGTGGCAACATGCTTTAGCTTTTATTTGCTTGAATCATTGAAATAATACCTTTGACAATTGTTTGCACAAAATCCATTCAGCTCTTTTCCGACCAAATTTTTAAGTGTACTCCCTGAATAAGGTTGATAAGCTGGGTTGCCACTGTTAAACATCTTTATTGATTCCTTCACTGGTTACTTTCCCATTCTCCTGTGCTGGAATGATCTCTTTTTTCTTGTAAGAAAAAAGGTGAGAGATTCCAAGCCAAAGATTCTGACAGATGGTACAGGCCTGTGCCAGTGTAGGGCTGGGCCAGAGGCCGAATACAAGGTGGGCCAATCCGAGAGACAAACCACACACAGCTAATCTGGCTCGCTGTAGCTTCTCCTGGCACCTCTTCGAGGGTAGCGATTGCTGAAGCAAGGTGCCGCTTTGAAAATGAAAATAAATTTTCTCCTTCCACAGTTTCAATCAGTACAAACATGCTGATTGCCTTTCAAATGCGGATTTTGGTTTCCTTTGTTCCTGATCCACTGAACACATTCAACAGAGAAGGGAGTGCTTTGTACTGAACATTTACAGACTCCAAATCCCTCCCTCCGAGAGTCAACAGTATATTTGGTTCAGAAGCTCAAGAAAAGACAGAAGAGTCTTGTGAAAAACCTGAGATGGGGGACAGACAGACTTTAATGAGGCACCAAGGGGCCCTGTCAGATTGGAGACAAAAGCCCCCCCTTGGAGTCCTTCATGCTCTCAGGGGAAAGGTGCCACTTCTATCCTCCTTTGGGTTTGATGCCCTGAGTGGCTCTGTTCTACTCTTAGCCAGTGATCAATATGTCCCATTCTGCTCTTTTCGGGTCAGCTTGTCACTGAGCCTGTGGGGAAATGTGAAGAAATGGCAGTGCTCCATACAGCAGCTGTACACCACCCTCTCCCTCCACCACCTCATCCCTCCTCATCCATCAGTTGCCTGGCACCTCAACCCAATGTCTGTTTCTGTGTTTTTTAACTATTGAACTATAGAAAAGGTAATTTAACACTAAAAAGCCAAGTGTGATGTCTTTGCAGTACAGTGCCTTGCAAAAATATTTAAACCTTTATTCTTTAACATTCTGTAACATTACAACCACAAACTGTAATGTATTTTAAGGGGATTTGATGTGATACACCAACACAAATATATTTGCAAAGAGAAAGAAAATATTTTTTTACTAAAAATGGTATGTATTTAGCTCCTTTTACTTTTATCCCCTTGATGCAAACTAGATTTATGTCTTCTACACTCTGTTATCTTATCTCAGTATAAAGGGGTTTTTAAATAGAATACTGTCCAAGAAACAGCATCACGAAGACCGAGGTACACAGCAGACAGGTAAGGGACAACATTTTGATGAAGGTTGAAAGAAGTTTAGATTAAAAAATTATATGGCACAACTGCAAACCTGTCAAAATAAAAAGCTGACCATCTTAACAGACAAGCCAAGAAAGGACAGCACTAATCGGAAAAGATGCTCATGGCAACTCTGGAGGAGCAGCTGAGATTCACAGCTCAGGTAGAAAAATTGGTTCAATCAAGAACTAATAGTCCTGTTTACTGTTTTCCTGGAGCCCAGCGACAAACACAGCAAATATGCGGCAGAGGGTTCTCTGCTTGATGGGACTAAAATTAGATTTTCTAGTGTAAATGCAAAATCCTAATGTGTTGTGGAAAACAAACAGTGCACATTTCCCTGAACACACCATTTACACATTAAAATATAATGTATCTCTATAGCACCATGCTGTGGGGATACTCTCCTTTAGCAGGAACAGCAAAACCACTAGTTCAAGAAAATCATGCTGACAACTGACCTCCTGACCTTCATCAAGGGATGCTCTTACAAACTTTCCTTCTACAACTGGACAATGTGAAAGAAAACCTTTTAGAGGCTGCCAAAGACTTGAGACTGGGCTGGAGGTTTGCTTTCCAGCAGGAGAATGACCCAAATAGCTCACTGAGCTTAAACTTAAGCAAAATAAATAGGCAAAGACTTTAATCTCCAGATGTACAAAGCTGGTAGAGCCAAGAAAAAGCTTTAACTGCCACCAAAGTACAGCAATGTAAAAAAACAAAACAAAACAATAAATACAGTAATAAACTTGTATTCCCTTGTCTATCACAAAATTCAAATAAAATACATTAAAGTTTAAGGTTGTAACAATACAAAATGTTGAAAAAGTGCATAGGTTATGAAAACCTTTGCAGAGCACTGGTTGGTGTATCTTAATTATTAATTGGTCAGAAACCTGGATCACCAAATCAAATCATATTTGGTGGACAGAGTTTTAAACCTCACAAAAGTATGAGTGTATGTTTTCTTTATTTAACAAAACTGTGATCTTGGCTAAAATAATGAATAATACAAAAATTCTGTAAATACCTGTTGACAAAAACACTTCTCACTGTAAAACCATGTATTGATTTTTGTCCATGTTAGTGGTGTCGGTCGATGTTGCTCTCTTGGTTCATTGCTTCAGCCCACATTGAATAATGTCAACAACCACAGGATAGCCAGCCATGAAAGTCCTTGGAGGATGAATCTTCGACTGTAGCTGACATTTAAGGGATATATTTTTAAGTTAAATGTCTAGATAACTCCTTACATCCTATATAGTTAAGGCTTTCTGTTCATTCCATCTGTTTCTGCGTTATTCTTGGAAGGCGCCTAGGTTTGTGTATCCAAGCTGCCATTTCATTTGTGGGTCAACCCCAGTGAGGATTGAGATATCACAAATAAGCTCTCTCCCTATGATGTAATTGTCAGCTCTGTGGTTTTCTCTTTATGGGCTCCACTTCCACCAAAAAAGCTTTACAGTGCTGTGAAAAATGTATCTGCCCTATTTGCCAGTTCCTTTTTCTTGCTTTTTTCACATTTAAAATTTTAAGATCAGATCTTACTAACAGTGATTAATTTACCCACATTTTCTGTTCAGTTTTACTAGCCACACCCAGGCCTGATTACGGCAAGACTTGTGGAATCAATAAATGGAACCTGTTAGACAACATGAAGTAGTCTAAAAAAACTCAAAAGCAACATGATCCAAAAACATTTATGAAAAACTTAGTTACAAAGATCCATTAATCTGAAAAAGGCAATTTCATAAGACTCTTCCATGAAACACTTTGCAATGTGGATCTGATAAACTTGGGTATGACATCAAGTTTGATGTGTGCACATTCTATGGCGTCTGTTTACGAAACTGGTTACAACGTACGGCTGTAAACAGTGTCATCAGCATGCGCCGCATCAGTGTACACCATCCATCTGTATCACTAGAGATATCCACAACAAACACACAATGGACAACACTGCCCTTGTCTGTTAACTGTGGCTTTCTTTTTCTTGAAAGTCATAGGGGAAGCTCATGGGGAGAATGCCTCACTATCTCCTCACTGGATCTTTTCCCCTTCTCAATTAAACTTTCCAAAGATGTTTGTTTTTTTACTAACTTTGCTAGCTTTTGCGTTTAATTTTAGCAATAACGTATCACGTGACCAAAGACATGCCTCATTATTCAAAAATAAAACACTGTTCTGACTCAGATAATAAATAAAATAGAAATAATGTAAGTTATTCTTTCTGTCCGGCACCGGTACTGGTCCGATGCCCAGGGGTTGGGGACTACTAGTCTGGGAACAATTAATTTTCACACAGTTTGGATGTTTTTTTTTCCCTTAATAAATGAAATCATTTAAAACTGCTTTTTGTATTTGCTCAGTTTACGTTTGACTGATTTTGGATTATCTGAAATTTAGAGAGGGCAAACATATCTCACAGTTATGCACCTTAATCACTGAAGACCTCAAGGATGTGACAGCTTTGTTATATCTGAGGTAGCAAGCATTTGACTGAGGTTCATTTCACATCACCCACATTATTTACAGGATTTCCATAATAAACAATATAACCTGTGGGATTTGGTGACTATCCATCACTGATGCCAACATGAGACAGACCTCACTGCTGCAGACGGAACTGTAGTTATAGCTGGAACTTCGAGTGAGGAGGGAATCTGAATCAATGTGTCCCAGACCTCATTTAAGAACTGCCTACTCAACCTTTTTAGTTTTTCTAAAAAGCTTGGGACACAGTGGGATCTAGTTCATTTGTCTATGCCAAACAACTGGGACAAGGTTGTGAAGTGTGCACTGGAGGCAAAGAACTATACTTCCTCTGCCAGCTGTACAGCCAACGCATGCTATGTTTTTTTTTCTCTCTCTCTCTCTCGATTCCGTTTTGCATCTGCTGCATTTTTGCTTGTTAAGCAAAGAGATCGCATCAAATCTTCCTCAAAAACAACCGGAAATGTGTTTGATGCCAGGTGTGAACTAGGCATATCGAATCAAGTGATGTCTGCATGCAAAAAAATTAAAAGTCAAAGCAAAGGACTTTGCCATGGATGCATATGGAAAGCTCTTACTCATCATTTCCCTATACGCTCGCTATTCATCATGAAATCATTTCATCTAATTATTCCACAGCAAATGTCATAAAATGCCCCATTGGGGGGAAGTTTAACTTATCTCTGCATGTCACACAGTCATGTTGTGATATTACTGTCAGAGTCAGATGTCTTTGGTGCTGATTATACTTCATTTTCCTGAGCCAATTCACAATTTAATTTAATAAAATTTAAGTTGTGCAATACAGCTAAACTGCTACGCACGTCATTCTGTCACTTTTTCTACAATTTTCTACAATTTTTCTATGAAACATCATACTAGGCAGAAGAAAGTCTATAACTTGACAATAGAGCTGTTGCAGTTACAGTTGATGTGAAATTATTAAAAACACAATTTAATATTCAAAATAATTATGAAACATTTGTATTAAAATTGATTCTTGTTTTCATTAATTTAGAATGAGCAATTTAAAGTGCCTTCCAAAACTCATATACATTGTACTTTTCCAACTTTTATCACATCACAATCTCAAACTTTAGTGTATTTTAGGGAAAATTATCAGCTACAAAAAGTATATATATCGTTATATATACATATACACTACCGGTCAAAAGTTTTAAATAAGCTTTCTCACTTAATGAGTCTCCCTATTTTCATTACTATTTACATTGTAGATTCTCACCAAAGGCATCAAAATTATGAATGAACACACATGGAATTGTAAAGTAAACAAAATCTGTGAAATAACTAAACATTTTTATAATTTAGAATCTTCATAATAACCACCCTTTGCTTTGATCACTGCTTTTCTATCTTGGCATTCTCCCCATGAGCTTCATGAGGTGGTCACCTGAAATAGTTTTCCAAAGAGTTTTGAAAGAATGTCCCAGTGGTTCATTGAGAGCCAGCCAAAAGTTAAACAGCAAAGGGCGGCTACTTTAAGGAATGTAAAAAATAAAACATACTTAAAGCACTTTTACAATTTTCCATTTGCTATATAATTCCTTATGTATTCATTCACTGTTTTGATGCATTCAGTGAGAATCTAAGTACAATGTAAATAGTCAAAAACATGAAGCAAACCATTAAATGATAAAGTGTTTCTAAAAGTTTTGACCGGTAGTGTATTTAAAAAGATTTTATGTGTATTCAACCCCTCTTTATTGGATTTTTTTGTAACACTTTTGAGTTATAGCTCTACCAGCACAGCTACTAGAAGCTGAAAGTTTTGCCCACTAGCTCAGTCAGATTGGATATAGAGTATGTGTAGGCACCAGTTTTCAAGTCTTACTACACATATTTAATTATATTCTCTGTTTTATTTTTAGGGTACCAGTTGTATTTCCATTGACCCACTAACGGATGAAGCTGTGGTTGCTGAAGCTTTGCCTCCAGCTGTCAGTGTAGTGCACTGTGCTGCTATTAACGTTACAGGTTCGAGTCCTGGCCGTGGCGGGACTCTCTCTCCAGGGGTGGAGGGAGAGGCCGCATGTCTTCCTCTCTCTCTCTCTCCACCCTTGTTTCATGTCTGCGTACTGTCAAGAAACACTGAAAAATAAAGGCTGCAAAAAAATTCTTGCAATAAAGTAATCTGTAAAATGATTTAAAATAAGTAATTAAATAGAAAATAAAAATGTAAATGAACTAAATACTAATAATGTTTGTATTATTGTATATGTTTTAAATGTATAAAATAATCACCTGGGATAATTATATGGACCACATCACAGCCAGAACTTTTAAAATAAAGCTCAGTGATTCTGATGTTAGGGGGGCGTGGCAGGAGGAACGGAGAGGAGAGACGCTGCTGTCTGGACTAGTAATCCAAAATTTGCCTGAAGAAGTTACAATTTTGGGATTTATGAGGAAATATTTAGTCTAATCTATGTTAATAACGAAGACAGGACTTTAAAGCGCAAAACCGCAGACTTTTGACCACAGTGAACTTAGCCTTAGGTTGGATATTGGATATTCATGCTATGTGGATTCAGCGGGCTCTTCCTCACAATTGATCTGAAGAAAGCAGTCTGATTACAGGCAGCTGCTCTCTGCCTGCTCCATTCTCTTGCAGAAACTGGGACCTAAGGATTGTTAAATAAACTTCCAAACCAAACATGCTGTTTCATGGTGGTATTGTTTTGTGTGTTTTGGGGCACATGTTTGTGCGTCTGAATAGCAGATTTAATGTGTGATCAGCTGATTTAGGATTTTATTAAATACAGCGCACACTTCTAAAAATATAAGAATTTATTTACAAAATAATTTAACTCCATGTTAAGTTAGTTTTGTCACCAAACTCTCTAATTTAGCTAGTGACATTCAACTAAAAGTTGAGCAAAAATTAAGAGGATATGAAAATTCTACTATAAACTACAAAAAAAAAAAGAAAACAGAAGAATAAAGTGAAACCGATAACCAATACAATGATGCAGTTCAGCATGGGTATTTATGTTTAAGAACCAAGATTTATTTTGAGGAATTAGGCGTGAGGCCAAATTAGTTTTAATTAATTAGGAACAACAATTTAGATGTGTTTAAACAACATGTGCACAATGCAAATAAGATCGATAAATAAGATACTATTAAAAAGTATTATTTACTGATTTAGAAATCAATAATCTTTTGGACAATAGATTTTTTATGTTGTGTAATTAGCTATCACAGCGAGAGATGGACTACTAAAGTTAATGGCAAGGACTGTTCATGCCTCTCACAAGATAAAGCTTATAGCTTATTTTATTAACTCCTTTAAGTTACAGGTATCTTTTGCTACCAATAATATGAATATTAATGTGTATATGGGCACCAGAGGTGTGCTAGGGCCAGTTGTAGCATGAACAAAATAAGCTCCTTTGGGAATAATGTTGACTACTGTTTGTAAATAGCAAAAGTATTAGCTTTTTGCAGCTAACAAAGACATACGTTAGCACTCATATGTTCAATTGTTTTTAAGGACATATTGTTAGCAGGTTAGTTAGTTAAGCAAAGACACATAAAATGGAGACAAAACTTACATTACTGGACTATAAGTGTTTAAACCACCCATTGAAATAAAGTTTGTCGCAACTTCTGTCTTTCGCAAACAAACTTGTATCACAGGCTAAGTGGCCTTTAACAATGGCTTAGCAGGTAGCCTGCTAACTCTCGACTAGTCATAAACACCTCAAACAAGCAAATCACAATGAAATGAACAATATTGAAGTTATATGCTACAATAATTATCTCTGCCCAAACACAACCTCGTATGCGTACCATTCTGTGAGACAGGAGGACAGGAGGTCCGAAGGGGGAGGAGTTGCATGGCAGGTGGCGGTTCTCTGTTCAGCTGCCTAGGGGAAGCGTCTGCTCTTTGGACTGGCACATGTGGGTAGTGTGTGGTGCTGGGACAAGTGGTTGCTCAGACTGTACATATCATGTGTGCAGAGTTGCGGTTTCAATGCTGTCGTCTCCAGGCATTGGAGAAAATAATTTCAATTAGAGGCACTGTCTCTTTTTTGTAAATCTCAGAAACTTTTTCTGCAGAAGCTCAGAAAGAAAGGTTAAGGCGACAAGTCGTATTCTGGCCGGTTTACGATCGTCGAATACACAGACATCAGATTGTACTCACCTTTGGATTCTAGATGTAGCCCTTTACTCAGGCGGTGGGACCAGGACACTCAGATACTCAAGCACATGTCTCCCTTATGCACCCAGTTGATGGTTGCGGGTGAAAAGGGCAAACAGGGCTGAGCTTTGGGGATTCCAGTTGTGACTTCTTCCTGGGACTGTCCTGAAAGTAGGACTGTGAATTCTGGGATTCAGAGTTTTACCAGTCTCTTTGTATGTGTTGTGCAGATGTTGTTCATCCATGGCTTGGCCCAACATTTCTGTAGGTGGTTTATTGCAATCGATTGCGTGACTTTTCTCCAAATACTATGTGTAGCATGGGTTTTGGCAAAGAATCCCAAACTGTATGAAAAATCTTTGTTTACATTTATACATCACAATAAAATAATGAATTAATAAATTAATGTTCAGTTTACGTTATGTTGGATCATGTAAAACTTTAGAGCTATAAGTTTCCCAGATCCGATTTTTGTATCATACCCAGCCAGTTACTAGTGTTATTTTTGCAGCTAAATGCTTGCAAGCCCTTTTGCCATTTTGTTTCACAGAAAGTGGTAAACTGTGAGCAAATGTATAAGAAAGAAAAACTGTAGCTGTTGACAAAGCATTAAAAATACACCTTTGCCTTCCCACAGCTGCAGTAAGATGGATATGTGGAAAGAGGAGACACTGGAAGAAGACATAAGGCCTGAAACATCCTCTTGAAATAGCCTGAAGCATCCAGGGAAAGAGGCCTGCCTGTGCCTGCTGTTAATTCCCCTCTGTCCTTGAGTGTCTGTATGTACATTCATGTGAGCTTGAACAGAAATAGATGTATGCATGTGTGTGTTTTAGTGCATTTCTTTACTCCCAACCATTTCTTTTTCACTAATTTTTCTTCCATTTCCTTCTCTTCGCCACACTGATTTAATTCAAACAAAAGCCACCCAGTTAAATTGAAGTGTCAGGGTGAAAATCCCAAACATCACTGTCCTGCATATTCTAACTCATATTTGTTCATTTAAGGTGCATGCCTATGAAGTAATGTATCGTTTTGGTTGCTTGCACTATTTATTAGCTCATGTTTAGCCTGAGGAGTTGGCTCTTAAAATGTTTGTAAATGTGTAATGGTAGGCATTGTTATTGACAAAACATACGGATTCAATTCATATTTATCACACTGGTCCTAAAGAGGAGGCTCCATTTGAATCTCCATTGCATTTGTTACTTCAAGGCTGGACTATTGTAATTTGTTACTATCAGGATGTCCACAAAATGCAGTTAAAAGCCTTCAGCTGATTCAAAATGCTGCAGCAAGAGTTCTGATGAAAATTAAAAAGAGAGATCATATTTCTCCTATTTTAGCTTCCCTTCATTGGCTTCCTGTTAAATTTAGAATAGAATTTAAAATTCTCCACCTCACATATAAAGCCCTTAATGATCTAGCTCCATCATATCAGAGATCTGATGGTTCCATATGTTCCTAACAGGGCACTTCGTTCTCAGACTGCAGGTTTACTGGTGGTTCCTAGAGTCTCTAGAAGTAGAATGGGAGGCAGATCTTTTAGTTATCAAGCTCCTCTCCTGTGGAACCAGCTCCCAGCTTTAGTCCGTGAGGCAGACACCCTGTCTACTTTTAAGGCTAGGCTTAAAACTTTCCTTTTTGATAAAGCTTATAGTTCAAGTGGCTTAGTTTATCAGGGAGGGAGCCTTCCTCCCTCCCTGTTGGGTGGAGTAAGGGGGAGTCAGGTTTAGCCTAAACTGGCTCAGTTATGGTTGAGGTGCAAACACACCCTCCATTTCTGCTACCTGTATGACCCCTTCTCTTTTCCAATGGTTATAATCAGTCTGACAGAGAGGGGTATACCAATCCTTGTGGTTTTCAGTATAACAATGACCATCAGTGGGACACTTTGTGGGGTTCCTTGAGACGACATTGTTGTAAATAAGCGCCGTTTAACTAAATAATCTGAACTGAAACTATCTGTGTAGTTTTGCTGCTATAGGCTTAGGCTGCTGGAGGACATAACGACCACTTTCACCCTCTTCGCTACATTCTCACACTACTCTCCAATTTTGCATTATTTGCTGTTATTTCAGCTTTTAACCTTATTCTCTCTATTCTCTTCCTAGAAGCTACACCTGACCTGGCTTTGTGTCTTTCTGGAGAGGGGGATTGTCCGAGCTTCTGCTGGCAACAACTTAATGCTCACCCTCTACCGATGATCCACATGGGCCTGTCTTTCAGTGTTTAACCCTTTCACTCTCCTAGACATGGCGATTGACTGAGCTTAACTGTAACAAACTCTATGTGCTGTCTTTCAGACTCTAACCTTGAAAACTGGCTCAGAGTTTATCTGTTCTTTCTTGCTAGGTGAAACGACTGACTGAGCTTAACTGTAACAAACTCTATGTGCTGTCTTTCAGACTCTAACCTTGAAAACTGGCTCAGAGTTTATCTGTTCTTTCTTGCTAGGTGAAACGACTGACTGAGCTTAACTGTAACAAACTCTATGTGCTGTCTTTCAGACTCTAACCTTGAAAACTGGCTCAGAGTTTATCTGTTCTTTCTTGCTAGGTGAAACGACTGACTGAGCTTAACTGTAACAAATTCTATGTGCTGTCTTTCAGACTCTAACCTTGAAAACTGGCTCAGAGTTTATCTGTTCTTTCTTGCTAGGTGAAACGACTGACTGAGCTTAACTGTAACAAACTCTATGTGCTGTCTTTCAGACTCTAACCTTGAAAACTGGCTCAGAGTTTATCTGTTCTTTCTTGCTAGGTGAAACGACTAAAGGAGCTACATCCATTAACATTTACTTTTCCTTCCCATAGAAAGTACTCCTGGATCAGTGCTTCTGTGTTCTTTTTGTGTCTCTGCTCTGTTCTCTCAAACCCCCAGTCGGTCGTGGCAGATGGCCGCTCACACTGAGCCTGGTTCTGCTGGAGGTTTCTTCCTGTTAAAAGGGAGTTTTTCCTCTCTGCTGTCGCTGCATGCATGCTCAGTATGAGGGATTGCTGCAAAGTCAACGCCAGTGACTGTCCACTGTCTCTACATGCTCATCCGGGAGGAGTGAATGTTGCAAGTCACTGACTGGATGCAGTCTGCTGGGTTTCCTTAGATAGAAAAAACTTTTTATCCAATTTGAATAAATAACTGAATCTGACTGCATTGTTCAATGGTTAGGATTAATTGGAATGGATGTACCTGACAGTTGTGAAGTGCCTTGAGACAACATGTGTTATGAATTGGCGCTATATAAATAAAACTGAATTGAAAAACTGAATCCATTTGAGGGAATCTGTGTGCAAAAGAAGACGTTGGGTAAACCAATTGAAGCAATGTGTGTGTGTGTGTGTCCTTGAACTTGCTGCTGAGAAATAACTATTTTTCATATTTTTATCGCAGAATGAGGACATTTTGACAAAGTGAGAACAATTTCCTGGTCCTCACTTTTCCAAATTCCGTTTTTAGGACTATGAATTGAGTTAGGGTTAGGGTTAGGTATAAACCAGTTAGGGTTAGGTTCAGGTTCAGGGTTAGGCATTAGAAATCAAGGAAGGTGAATGGAAGTCAATGGAAGAAACTGAAAAGTCCTCATAAAGATAGTAAAAGGCAGATGTGTGTGTGTGTGTGTGTCTTAGCTCTCAGTTACACGTAATCTGTTTTGGGGCACTTGTTTTAGAGACAGCACTATTTCTAGACGCCATCATCATTCAAGCTACTCAAGGTCTCCGGCTTGGGAAGTTTCCATACATCAAGGTATAGCTGATCAATATTGATTGATTTGTGGAGCATCAGGGAATATCGCTGCCCATCACTGCCTCCCACAGTTTTCTGTGTATGTAATTAATATGGAAGACAAGTAGCAGTTCAGCTATAACTTTTTAACCTTGCAAAAAGCCCTGATAAATCAACACTTGAGACTTTAGGATGAATTGAACTGACAGGTTTCTAGGGCCCTGTTAGAAAATGGTGTTTGGTGTTAAAGATGGTCTGATTACCTATATGGGTAACACTATGTCTTAAATGCAGATACCAGACATGTCTCAGCATTTCTATGGAATGAACATGATCAAGGCTTTGTTTGGTTTATGGTTTTATTTGCAGAAATTGTTTTAAACCCTGTGATGGACTGGCGACCTGTCCAGGGTGTACCTTGCCACTCGCCCATAGACTGCTGGAGATAGGCACCAGCTCCCCCGTGATCCACTATGGAATAAGCGGTAGAAAATGACTGACTGACTGATTGTTTTAAACAGCTGTAAACTAGCAACTATGGTAAGCCACCCGGAACAGCACCGCCAGTAAACAACAACAAATCAGCAAAACAGTGCTGCCAGTCGATGACCGCAAACAGAACTGCCAAATAAGCAACCACATAAAGGTAGTCATGGTCAGACACCTGCAAAGGTGCTTCCAGTAAGCAACTGAAAACTGGTAGACATGCTAACACACAGGCAACAGTGCTGCCACTGAACCACAAATAGGTAAGAATTTGATCACACCCATAACAGTAACACACTAGAAAAAGTGCTGTTAGTAAGCAACAAGTAACCATCGTAGCATACCACCAATGGTGCTGTAAGTAAGCACCCATTAATAAGTAACCATGGAAATACACCCACAACAGTTTTGCCAGTAAACAACTGCAAACCAGCAACCATGATAGGGTGCTGGTTAAAGAGTTGCCTCTAAACAACCATAAACCAATAAAAAGAGTAAAGTACCAACAGGAGTCCTGCCTGCAACCACAAACTGGTAATGGTAACACACAGGCAACATGATGTTTTTAAATATATATATATTTAAATAGCTGCCATCAAATCAATCACTTACTATGATAAACGTGTTTGCTTTACTCAGACATTACCTTACGGAACCCAAAAACAATCCCTCACCAAGGTTTCTCTAATTCTCCAAAGATCTGACCTATTTCTGACAATCTTGAGTCTTTTGGCGGCAGTAACGTAAACAATCTACATATAGTATATAACAGCAAGCTCTTCTTATATTGTGCGTCAAATTAATTTTCCTAAGATAGTTGCTGCTACAGCCTCCACAAATGCACAAAACATTGTGTAGGAAAGCAAAGTGAAATTTTAGGAGCAGGCGGTCCTATCACTGAGCTAAAATAATTAAAACAGAACTCAGAAATATCTCTCTCAAGCAGTCCCCATGGGGGGGAACTTTTATTCTTCAAAAAGCGCACAAAATCATCTTTATCAAAAATTCCAGAAGTCTCCCACCCTTCAGTCTTTATAAGGTGGTTTTTATACAGATACAAAGCATTGGTGTGTATTGTATTGCATCTTGACCAATTGACATCGTACTCATTTACGTAAACCTTCTTGGCACCTACAACATTGCCTTTTTCTACTTTTCCGGAATACACTCCAGCCAGACATCTGGAAAACATCAATTTGGTTGTTGTCTGGTTGCTGGACAATAATGTCAAGATGACCTGGCAGCATTTAGAGGTATCACAACTTTCCCAGCTGAACACAATAACAAGCTCTTATTATTCCTCATTCCTGAGCTCAACTGGACCCTTGCTATTTCCTTGTTTGGCCATACAGGAATCGAGGTCCAGCAATAGTCTGCCTGAGATACACAAATACTTTTAACCGAACAAAATGCTTCCACAAAATTTAACAGTTAACCATTTGGGATTTAAACCTAGGACCTTCTTGATGAGTAACTTGGTCCTCAAGCTGTGGTACAGGTTCCACTGGTGAGACTTGGGCTGCTTTTAGTGGTACCCAGAAGAAATTCTGGCACAATAATTGGTACAGTAGAAATGAACAAAATAACTGAAAGGGAACCTGTCATAGTTTTGTAAACCGACTTGACCCACATGCAGGAAATGCTCAGGAGAAACAGGAAAGTTTGTAATGAGTTTTATTGAATACAGGAATACTGGGTGCAGTGGTACATGGCGGTGGCTGTAAAGAAGCGTACAGTGAGTAGGTGTGGTAACTAGGAACAAAATAATGGAAGTGGCAATCTCCTACAGAGCTATCTGATGCTCCTTTTCAATGGTGTAGTGAGTTAGAGGATCATGGGGTAGAAAACCACCTCATTACTCCAGCCAGTCTTTTAGGCAGTTTGTGGCCTCCAATTTCCACCATGGAGAGCTGGGAGAAGTGTTTGCATTCACTTCACCTCTTTTGAACTCCCTCTCAACCTTTAATGATCTTGACTTACAGCATTGTGGGTGTGACCACACACATTTTCACAAATACAAGTAAATAAAACTGGTTCTATCCAGATACTGATACAGCACACACATCCACATCTGGCACTCAAGGACACGAAGATTGGCTAGGGTGCGAACAGCCCTCTTCCCAGAAAACCCCAGCATGCACACAAGTTCCTACTCAGTCTGCATAGCAACCACCCAAATGCAACTCTAAGGCAAGATGACAATTCTTTTAATAGTTTATAAAACACTCAAGATAAATGCAAAAAGTATTCAAACCACTTCTATCAAGGTTCACCAAACTAAATAAATGAAAATGTATTTTAATGATAAATAATTTAGGATAAATAAACTTTTTAAACTAAGCAATGATAATGTACAAATGATTATGTACAAATCTTCCAACAACAAGACATAATGGTTTACTAAACCGGATGTCAACACAAGGAACCAGTGACAATGACAACTAAAGAGCTTAAATATAAATGGAAATGCAGGGTAAACCAATAAACAGAGAGACTAGATAATCAAAGGAAACTAGGAACAGGTGTGGAACAGTCTTCAGGGAGACAGAGCGAAAACAAAGACCAGACCAGGTTTAAATGAACCAAAACACAGACACAGGCTGGGCATGACACCACATCTGTGTTGTGTTTTCTGTTAATTGCACCAACCTGTTTTTCATTTAGCTCTGTTAAGCTGTGTTTTCTGTTCTCTCATTGTCGGGCCATCTGTTTGTCCAGCTGCTTTGCTGTTAATCCTTCTTTTCCTCTTACTCCTGGTTCCTGAGTTTTCCTTTGTGTCCTGTAAGTTTTAGTCTGCTCAATAAAATATATCCATCCTCCATGCACCTGCCAATGTCCTGCTGCCACTTTGGTTCTTTACCACCTACAATCACAACGGTACAACCCGACTAACAGTTGGACCAGGCAGCGGGCAAGGAGATGATGACTCTTTTCAAGTACCTCAGTCAGCAGGCGTAGAAGACCTGCATCAGGCAGAAGAGGAGAAACAGCGATCGCTGTTGTTGGGCTCAAGGCTGGCAATCAGTCCTCCCTTAACTGGTCCCTGTCATCTCAACTACTTTTCTCCCCCACCTCAGAGCAGAGCGCTGTTCCGGCAGAGAGGACTCCTTCGTCTGTTCAGAACTGCGTAGCTGCTGCTCAGGCCGCATATCTTGCAGCATAGCCAGCATGACATCTCTAGAGTGCTGCAGCCCAGGCAACATCCAGACTCCAGAGCATTGCAGCACAGCCCATCTCTGCCTCTTCAGCACACCATAGACGTCATCGTCAGCTGGACACTTTAGCTCCTGTCACATCCGTCACATCGTTCCAGCCTCCCTTCTTGGGTTTCTCTGTGGCTTCCTCTCAGAGTTCCTCAGTTTTCCTGCCTCTGCTGAGGGTAATCTCGACGCTTCAGCTCCTGCCTTCACTGAGGGACAGTTCGACGCTTCAGCCTCTGCTTCCCCTGAGGGTCATCTAAATGCTTCAGTATCTGCTTCCACTGGGGATCATCTCGATGCTTTAGCTCCCACCGACCAGCTGTCATCATCACCATCACCATCTTCATTCTCTTCTGACTAGCCTGTCCATCACATTCTTCTCTCCTCATATTCCGGAGTTCTGTGAGGGGTTTGAGGACAAACCGCCTCCTGTTCCTGAGGGGTTCGAGGATGAACTGTCTCATCATCACCGCCATTGTCTCGAGGTCTCAACACCTCTGACCACCTGATCTCTGTGCCTACTCAGGATGTCCTCATGGCCATCTGCCTAAAATCTGGCTCTCACCAGGAAATCCTCACAGCCATCCACCTGAACTCTGGGTTTTACCTGGACGTCCTCCCGGTCTTCTGCCAGAGCTTTGTTTTTTAGTTTTGATTCTTGTTATCCTTACGAGGCCCCCTCCGCCCGCCCTGGTTGGGTTGTTTTGTGTTTTGATTCCTGCTTTTCCTGTTACTCCGGGTTTCTGAGTTTTCCTTCGTGTCCTGTAAGTTAATCGGTTTATTAAAATGTATCCATCCCGTGTGTGTCCTATCTGTGTCTGCCGATGTCCTGCTGCAACTTTGGTTCTTCGCAACCTCCAATCATGACAAGGACCTTTTCTTCACAAAATTTGTTTAAGTTAACCTCTTGTAGTCCATTACATACTGGGCCATCTCTTGAATTATGTAAGTGATCTAGATACAAAGTGAAATGCTGATATGCTGTCGCAGATTTATCTTTTGATGTTAAACACAAAAGGTTTTAGTGTTTTGCACAAAGAACAAGGAATCAGCCTTATTGTTTTATGAATTTTGTATAGGACTATATGTATTCAACCACAACCATGTCAGACATCTAATATGCACAAAATGACAGAAGTACAGCTTGGGCAGGTGAGTAAAAAAGTTGGTCAGAACACATACCTGGCATTTCAAAACTAACAGAATACTTTCCCACCTGGCAAGTATGGAGACGTAAAAAATGTTAGTAGAACTAATAAAAGTTACAGGGTTTGGACAATGAAACTGAAACACCTGTCGTTTTACTGTAGGAGATTTCATGGCTAAATTGGACCAGCCTGGTAGCCAGTCTTCATTGATTGCACATTGCACCAGTAAGAGCAGAGTCTGAAGGTCCAATTAGCAGGGTAAGAGCACAGTTTTGCTCAAAATATTGAAATGTACACAACATTATGATTGACATACCAGAGTTCAAAAGAGGACAAATTGTTGGTGCACGTCTTGCTGGCGCATCTGTGACCAAGACAGCAAGTCTTTGTGATGTATCAAGAGCCACGGTATCCAGGGTAATGTCAGCATACCACCAAGAAGGACGAACCACATCCAACAGGATTAACTGTGGATGCAAGAGGAAGCTTTCTGAAAGGGATGTTCGGGTGCTAACCCGGATTGTATCCAAAAAACATAAAACCACGGCTGCCCAAATCACGGCAGAATTAAATGTGCACCTCAACTCTCCTGTTTCCACCAGAACTGTCCGTCGGGAGCTCCAAAGGGTCAATATACACGGCCGGGCTGCTATAGCCAAACGTTTAGTCACTCATGCCAATGCCAAATGTCGGTTTCAATGGTGCAAGGAGCGCAAATCTTGGGCTGTGGACAATGTGAAACATGTATTGTTCTCTGATGAGTCCACCTTTACTGTTTTCCCCACATCCGAGAGAGTTACGGTGTGGAGAAGCCCCAAAGAAGCGTACCACCCAGACTGTTGCATGTCCAGAGTGAAGCATGGGGGTGGATCAGTGATGGTTTGGGCGGACAATCATGGCATTCTCTTGGCCCAATACTTGTGCTAGATGGGCGTCACTGCCAAGGACTACCGAACCATTCTTGAGGACCATGTGCATCCAATGGTTCAAACATTGTATCCTGAAGGCTGTGCCGTGGATGACAATACACCAATAAACACTGCAAGACTGGTGAAAGATTGGTTTGATGAACATGAAAGTGAAGTTGAACATCTCCCATGGCCTGCACAGTCACCAGATCCAAATATTATTGAGCCACTTTTGGGTGTTTTGGAGGAGCGAGTCAGGAAACGTTTTCCTCCACCAGAGACCTGGCCACTATCCTGCAAGAAGAATGGCTTAAAATCCCTCTGACCACTGTGCAGGACTTGTATATGTCATTCCCAAGATGAATTGATGCTGTATTGGCTGCAAAAGGAGGCCCTACACCATACTAATAAATTATTGTGGTCTAAAACCAGGTGTTTCAGTTTCATTGTCCAACCCCTCTACAAATCTCTAACATTGTTTTCCTCATTTCTGGAGATGTTTTTTTTCTGTACTCTTTGCCTTTTGAAGCCAATTTCTTGTTATGGTTTTTTGTTTATGGTTTGAGCATTATACAAGAATTTAAGTAAAACATTTCTTTTTTAACACAAAACAATTCATAAAGTAGAATGTAAAGTCAGATGTAACTAAAACCTGTTCAGCCACTGAATCAGCATCTCCCTGCACTCATTACATCTGTATGCATTTTAATCTAATCCCAGCTCTCAGACAACAAAGCTAGAGTATTTTCTGCCTAAAGCAACTTGTTAATTGGGGTTATGGACCAATTTTCAGTCTGCTTGAAATCATTTCACATTATTGTTTTGTTTTTTAAAACCTTTTTTGTGTTGTTCTGTGGTTATTATTAGGCCCGAGCAGCAAAGCAGCTGCGAAGGCCTATTGTAATCGCTCGAATTCTTATTATTATTCTTCCGGGGACTTTTGGCGGCGCAATATGGGGACTTTGCCATGCCCCAAAACTCACCAAATAATTTTACCCAAAATTGTCCCCCGCGTGAAATTTTTGTTTAATATCGTCGTCAATGGGTGTGGCCAAACCACTTAGCCACGCCCCCAAACGTGAGATAGGCCAAACTGTAAGTCGTACAGATCTGAAATTTGGCACAATGCTAGAACTCCTCAAACCAAGAAAAAAAGTCTCTTGGGGGTATGCCCTAAAATGCACAGGAAGTCGGCCATTTTGGGTCAAAGGCCGATTTTTCCCCGTTTTTCACTTTTACTCACCTCGAACTTTAACGAACTCCTCCTAGGGATTTTCAGCTATCGGCTTCATATTTGGTCAATATGCAGTTAAGCCATGGGGGATTAAAAGTTATCAAAATCGTGAGTTTTTGGCCATGTTTAGGGGGCGTGGCAGGGGCACGAACTTGGCGTTCGAGCCAAAAGTGAAAAATTGCAATAACTTTCCCAAATAAATTCCGAATCACACCAAAACTGGCATGAAGGAGGGACATCGGGTTCGCAACGATCCTATGGGGTCATATGCTGACCTCATCAAAGCCACGCCCCCTCAGAACAGGAAGTCACTTTTTTCACTTGGAAAGGTGCCTCTCTGATCCTATTGACCCAATAAACTTCAAACTGTGTCACAAGACAGATAACTAGTGGGTCTAACTTCGATTGAAGCACAGTGAGTTTTCATAAAAGGGCGTGGCCATGGCGGTGCAGCAAACTCAGACGTCACGCCATAGCCATACGTTTGCCTCTAATTTCCACATACATCATCTCATCTGCACCAAATTCAATGTGATTTAACCTTGTCCAGTCCCCAACAGAAATCTGATGACATATTTGGTGGGCGTGGCCTATTTCGTCCACAGCGCCCCCTAGAAGATTTCAAAAAATCAGCCCCAAACCATGCTTTGACCGAGGAATCTGAAATTTGGTACACATCTGTAACTTCTCAGGACCTACAAAAAAGTCTCTTGGAGCATTGGTCCAAACCCAACAGGAAGTCGGCCATTTTGGATTGAAGTTGCCTTTTTGACCCTGTTTTGGGCGTTTCTAGCCCTCATATCTGAGCGAACTCCTCCTACAGCTTTTGACTTAGAGACTTGAAAATCACTCAGTATACACTTAAGGCATTGGGGATCAAAAGTTATCAAAACCTTTTTGATACATGAAAGCGTGTGGGCGTGGCCACGCCCCAAAATATGACTTCTCGCCAAAAAAAACACTAAATTGATATAGCTCCTACAAGGAACGTCACAGACACATGAAACTTTCTGGGATTGATCTGCCTCTACGCCTGAAGAATATTCACTCATCACATTCTGACATCATCGAAGCCCCGCCCCCTGAGAACAGGAAGTATCACGTTTTCCTTTACAGAGTCAATGTTTGATGTTCTTCACCTAATCAATGTGAAACTGTCCCAAGTAACAGATAACATGATGCTCTTAGACAGTCGACAGTACTTACTGCTTTAGCTGGAGGGTGTGAATATGATGGCGTGGCGAATTCTGATGTCACGCCATGGCCATACGTTTGCCTCTAAATTACACATGCATGGTCCCATTCACTCCAAACTGAATATTCTTGATCTTTGTCAGCCCCCAAACAGCTCTATTGGATTACATTTACATTTGGATCAATAGCGCCCCCTAGGACACTTCAAGGGCTATATCTCGCTCATTCATCATCGGATCCACTTGAAATGTAGTATACATGATCATGAGTTAATGATGGACATTTTGACACAGTCAATTGATTATGTTGTTTTAGCCCCGCCCACAAACAAACAAGCGACTGCAGCGTCCTTCTGGAAGGTCCGATTTACTCAAAATTTTGAATGCTTTTTGCCAGACCGAAACTCTGCATGACCGAAGATCATATGACATGTTGCTCACAGTACCACTTAGTGACGACGTGTTGAAGTGAAGCGGTGTCATCGTCGGTGGCGTGTATGAGGCGATGCCAGGCTCCTGCGGTCGCTCAACAGCCCGATTTGCGCTGAGGGGTGCGAGGGCCTTCAAAGCTGCTTGCAGGTTTCTAGTTCCTACTTGTTCTTGTTAAGAGGAAAATAAAGGCCAATAATTGCATCTGTTTTGATTTTAATGCATCAAAAGATGGAAAACGTAATCTCTTCTTTTTTGTGCTTGAAAAATGTGGGCCAAAGTGATCAGTCAAGTTTTTACGTTAGCAGAAAAACTTGCCAGCTTGCAGACAATTTTTATAAACAGGCATGATGTAAATGTTGCGGGCTGTCCAAAGCATTTCATTAGCCCTATAATCTCTTGCATTCCCATCAGCAGTTGATGTTCAATTCAATTCAAAGCTACTTTATTGTTGAATGTAGCAATACATATTCCCTGATAATGTTTTGCTGATATTCACCCAATAATCATTAATGAACTACAGCCAATCTAAATCATTTAGAATTGTTTTGTGTTGTCAGTAATCTGAGTACTTGGCAATTTCTGTACTTCTTTACAGTTGGACTTACTGAGAAACATTTACACTGACGGTAGGTCCAGGGCATTCCTAAGCTTCCTCAAGAAGTACAGTCTTGAGTAGGCTTAGGACCTTCGGTCTTTGCAGCAAGATGCTGCATATCTTCTTAGTCTGTTGTGGAGAGTGTTATTTCTTCTGCTATCATCTGCTGGGGTAGCAGCATCAGAGCCAGGGACTTAAAAACGCTGAAGAAGCTAATAAAGAAGGCTGGAGATCATTGTGCAAAGGATTATTCATAAAACTAAGACCATTATGGGTAAACCTGAGCATCCTCTTCATGAGACTGTCGTACAACAACATAGTGTCTTCAGTCAGAGGCTTCTTTCGATCTGCTGTAAGACAGATTGCTACAGGAGACCCTTCCTGCACACAGCCATCAGCATCTACAACAGCTTTTTGAAGAAACCTTTATAATATGAGCTACAACAACATTTAATTACCCTTCTGAATAAATTAAAATAATACATTTTTGAATTGAATTGAATTAAATTAACTTGTAATTCTAATTAAATTTAAAAACGGAATTGAATTGTAATTCAATTTTTGAATTACAATTCAATATCCAGTGTCTAGGATATGCATTGACTATCCTAGACAATGGATAGGCAATGCATTTCCATTGACTATAAATTTCTAGGATGGAAACAGACTGGCTGCTCTGTAAAATTTTATTAATTTTTTATCGAATAAATTGTAATTCTGGGCCGGACGGTGGCACAGTTGGTAGTACTGTTGCCTTGCAGCAAGAAGGTCCTGAATGCGACTCCCGACCTGGGGTCTTTCTGCATGGAGTTTGCATGTTCTCCCCGTGCATGCATGGGCTCTCTCCAGGTACTCTGGCTTCCTCTCACAGTCGAAAAACATGACTGTTAGGTTAATTGGATTATCTAAGTGTGTGTGTGATTGTTTATCCTGTGTGTGTTCGTGTTTCCCTGTAATGGACTAGCGACCTGACCAGTGTGTACCCTGCCTCCCGCCCACAGACTGGTGGAGAATGGCACCCGCTCCCCGCCCGACCCACAATGGAAGAAGCGGTAGAAAATGACTTACTGACTGACTGACTAAATTGTAATTCTAATAGGATAATCATAAACAAAAAAGAAGCCTCAGACTAGGTTGGACACAATGAAAGCCATCCATCCATCTATGTTCTGCTGCCTATCCATTTCTAGGATGGTGGCCAACACCTTAAGCAAAACTCCCCAAAATTAATTTCCCCAACTCTTTCTGTTTATCATAGAGAATACTCCATTCATTCCCCTTAGATATATTGTGTACTGTGTGTCCTTGGTTTGCCCTGAGGCCTTATCCAATGATACTCAAGCAGAGATCCTCGGACTTCTCTCTCTCCACCAGCTCTTTCAGCTTATTCCAGTGAAGATTTCAGATGATACAAATCCAATGCTTAGAAACAGTGTCTCCTCCATATCCTTGGTTTGCACCGCAACCTCCTTTAAGTGAACCAGTCAGAGAGTAAGAAATGTATGGTATGAGTGAAGCAAAACTCATCGTAATTGGTGACCAACTCCTGAAGCCGAAATCCCCTGAACCTCCTTCTATCATAATACATTGGATTTTGTGTTGATTTTGTATTTCTCTGTTCTGTACTTTTGGTACAGTGATGGTGCAGCTGTTAGCGTTGTTCCCTTGCAGCAAGAAGGTCCTGGGTTAGAATCCTACCAGGGGCCTTCTGAGTTTGCATATTTTCTCCATGTATGTGTCATTTCTGTAGAGGTACTCCAGTTTCCATCCACTGCCCAAAAATATGCATGGTTGTCTGTCCTGTTTGTCTCCATGTGGCCTTGTGATGGACTGGAGACCTGTACATGGTGTACCCCGCCCTTTCCCTAACGACCGCTGGAGAACGGCACCATCCCCCTAGCCACCCTGTACAGATTAAGCGCAGATAAACAATGAAACAACAAATAAATAGAATTATAGTATTTTTCTTTGCAAGCCAACTTTTAAAGAAATGTTTATAGACTGGTATGATAGTTTTTTGGGACTGTTTTACTCAACCCTAGAGAGACAACTATTCTTTGTGCTTCTGCTAAAATACCATACTCTTGTCCTTGAGTCTTTGAGCTTGACTGCTCACCTGTCCAGCGTGATTCACTATATCTATAGAAGCATTTCTTTGGCATGGAGGAGCTCATTTTGGCTTCATTTTTCCTTTTTGACTGCAGACACTATCTTCTCAGCGTGGGTGAGATCTGTTGCCTGTCACCATGGTGCGATGCAGTAACTCAGTGACAACAGACACAACTTGCATAGAGTGTCTGTAAGCATACATTTGAGGTAAATGATCCATTCTTTTAATTCCGATTTTTATACATCCAGAAGAACCTATAGAATATTCTACATTCTGAAGGGAGGAACCTGGTGAGACGATGAACATAAATTTTCATGCCGCTAACATGATGCATTTCCTTAACCCATCTTTAACTAACTACGGAGCAATACTAGACGTGTATGTTATAGCCATCTTCATCAGCTTCCATTTCAAGGTTGTTTTCCCACTAACATGGCTGTTTTACCAAATGGAAATTCTTTGCTGAGCTTTTACACCTGCTGTCCACATGAAAAGTTTTAAGAAAAACTCTGATTGTGCTGTTAAATGTGTGGAATGAATATCTGGAGATTAATACCATCAATGACCTAAAGGGCCATTTTCTGGATGCCCACTATCACACTCTATGCAAGAAACCCCTACAACAGTGGAACCAATTTTTTGATGTCATTTTTACATCCATTTGTCTTAGTCCTGACTCTGCTTCCATTAAACTTAAACTAAAATATTATTGAGCCACTTTGGGGTGTTTTGGAGGAGCGAGTCAGGAAACGTTTCCCTCCACCAGTATCACGTAGTGACCTGGCCGCTATCCTGTGTAGAATATAAACTATCTATGTGTGTAACTGGAATGTGCAGATAGAGGACAGGGAGTAGAGGATAGGGAGTGCAAGGTCATAAATTGGTGAAGGACAGGGGGAGTAGCGGATAGAGAGTGCAAGGTCATAAATTGGTGAAGGACAGGGAGGGCCGGAGACAAGACAAGATGAGCTTGCTGGAAGAAATAACAAGAAGCACTCCTTATTTGGGCATAAGGAACTCTTATGTTATACAACTGAGTGATATGATATATGTAAAGAAGGAAATGTGAACACACCCTTAAAACTTAATAAAACGAGCTGGAAGCAGAGAGAGAGCAGAGTTGGGCTCGCAGGTGTTGGCTGAAGCATCTCTCTCACTCTGTGCAGAGGTGAACTTAAGCTGATTGTATTTTGTGTTTATTTCACTCTTTTGAAACCTGTGCCCGAATCAACGGACCTGGGGAAGCAGAAACAGCTTCGACAACTTGGGGGCGTCGTCCGGGATTTGGGAGAACAGGTGAAAATTGGGACCACTGACAAGGACCAACAGACACCGGACACAGGCTAGCCAAAACTACAGAAAAGGTAAGCAGAACCTGTTTTATCAAACTCTGCTTTTGGATTTTCGATAGGCTAAATTAATATTGTGTCCGATGTCTTAGTAAGTCTGAGTTTGCTAAAACTTAAGAAAAAGAGTGTCATAAAGGTTGACTAGGATTTAAACTGCTGAATAGGATGTTGTTTTAAGAGAATTACAAGACTTAGTGGTGGTGTTGTGTGGAAAAATATAGTAGTTTCTCGAACGTGACGGTTCAGCATATGTCCTTGATGAGGGAGTATGATTAAGTTGGGTTGGAGGCCCGGGGGAGTGAGAAACCTCGAATTCTACATATAACTGAGAACAAGACCAGGCAAACACACTGTGTATGAATGCTGATGAGTAACGGAGATATTTCTCTGCGAAAACTCAGATTACAGACATCTGCATAAGCACAGAAGGAACAATATAAGCGGTGGAAATAACACCGTAAGATATAGAAAGTCCTGTGAGTTCCAAAAGTTAAGTAAATGAGCTGTGAGCTGGACACAAACACTCCGGCAAGACCAGACAAGATTTACAGTTTAAATGAATGAGCTGTGAGCTGGACACACACACCCCGGCAAGAACAGACTAATTAGGAAAACACAAGTGAATGAAAGCCGTTGTGTGCGTGGGGAAGAACGCCAAAGCAGCGAGCGGCTCCCATTGCGGGTTTAAAAAAACGGTGTGAAAGGCCTGGGGGACTGGATAAGTAAGTGTTCGGTCTGGTAACCTGACAGTGATAACAAGGACTGGCCACTGAAAACAGGCTCCTGGGGGGTGGATGTGTTCTGGTGTCTTGAGGGTCGATTAGAGAATTTTCAGTTGGACCGGGAACTCAGGACATAGTGTGCCATACGTACTGGTCGGCCAGAACTGAATGAGTGAGTGACTGAGATAACGCATTAAAAATATTAGTTACTGGGGGACACGTGAGCTTGTGTGATCTGCCGCCAGTAAATGGACAGTCTCCTCCTGGCCCATCACCACCTGCTCCTTCCCCCTCCCCCTCAGCCCCCGCCTCTCTCTGCTCACATTCCAGTGCTGGGTCTGAAGTATCCTCTGGAGGTTCATTCATTTCACAGGCTCCACTAACTGACCCATTTGCTGACCGGGTATTACAGGACAAATTGCAGCCAGCCTCTGGCCCAATAAAGTGTTCCACCCCGTATATTTCCCATTCACCTAGCGATATGGAATTGGTCACACCTCTGAAACCAGATGTAACTGAGGGCTCAGTTAATATGTCAGTGTCAGGGAAATGGGTAACTTATTATGACGCTGCTATGCAGGCACCACCTATTACAGTACAGAATCAGTTACCAATTGAAAATGAGGAAGTTATGTCATCTCCCTCAACCCCAATGCCACCAGTACCTGAGGCTACTCCTCCCCCTGCTGGACATGGTTATAACATGAGACCCCGAACTCAGCCCAGACCTTCTTATATGGGTCCACTGTTCCAACAACAATTTGGAGGAAACAGATACAAGCCATTCACACTGGGAGACCTCACCACTTTGTGTGACAAACTTCCCCCTATCACAGAAGGGGCCTCTATATGGCTACAGACACTGGATTCCCTGACAGCAGGCACCACGTTAGCTCTAGGTGATTACAGGGCCATTGCTGGACGATGCATGAAGCCACACAGCTGTAGGGACATAGAGCTTGTTGCAGGTATAACAACAGCACCAGATGGGGACCTATTTACCTTCTATTCCACTCTCATAGGCATAGCTCTTAGACAAATGTATCCAGTAACCAGAGGACGTACCATTCCAAAATTTGAGTGGAACGCAAACACTAATCCTAGAGAATATTTAGATCAGTGCAAATCCATGTGGCAAACACAGACAGGCACTAATCCAGACAGAGCTGGTCCCCAAAGGGACTGGTTCCGTGATGCTGTCTTAAAAGGGTTACCATTGCAGATTAAAACTAATATAGAGAATAATCCCGACCTCCCTGGGGCAGAGACTGGAGTATGGGATCGCCATCTGATGCATCATTTATCTAAAGTCAAAGAGGCAAAACAAAATGAGGAAAGTGAATTAAAAACGTTACAAACTCAGCTCCTGAAAATGCAACTAGCAGAAGCTAACCACAAGGTCGGGAAAAGAAAAAGGAGGGTAAAACATTTAAAGTTATGTATGAAGGTGCAGTGTCTCAGCCCCCTCAGGCTCCTCCATTTCCTGGAAATCAAGAAACAACAGGACAGTGGCATCAGGCCTCGGCCCCATATCAGGGACATGCTGGTCGTTTTGGGGGACGGGGAGGGCCAAGAGCAAGGGGATTTCAGAGAGGACCACAGAGGAGGATGGATAATGCTGATGTGTGTTATTACTGCAATGAGCCTGGACACTGGGCCCGAGATTGCCCCCATAAGAATGGTCCACCCGGAGGGTATGGGTGTTATGGTCCCGCCATGGATCCTCCGGCCCGTCCATACAGAGGCAGAGGTGGCCCAGCATGCGGTGCATACGGACCACAACTCCAATTACCGGCCTGGGACGAGCCTAGTCGCTGGCCTGAGCACCACTGAAGGTCCCCACTGACCCCAGAAAACAGCAGGACTGCGGACCCCCTGCTGTCTGTGACTGTGTCCGGAAATAGCCTTCCTTTTCTGGTGGACACTGGGGCCACATGTTCAACTGTCATGGGGTTCTCGGGGGCAAAACAGGTCCTGCCATATACCAAGCCCTTAAAGACTGAAATTGGTGGACAGACACTGAATCACAGTTATCTAGTCTCCACTGACACACCAGTAAATTTACTGGGTAGAGACATGTTGATAAAACTCGGAGCAACCATTTTATGCGGGAGTGATGGACTGCAGGTTCACCTGCCCAATGGCATCCAGTTATTTTGTGGCAATAACAGTTCTTTTTCACATGGACAATAACTCCTCCAGCCACTGCAGGACTCAATGGCTGACATATACTGGATTTTGCTGAAACCTGAAACCACCGAGGCATTCTCTCGGCTTTCCATCGGTGGAAATCCTGGGTCTCCACTATGGCGCCCTATGTACCTCCTACTGACCCCCCGCATGTCACCTTGTTTTATGATAGAAATACTTATGAATGTTACCAGGAAAGCTTTGCCGGCGTGCCTCATGTCTCTTTGGCTCTGCACCCAGGTCATGAAGCACGTGAACTTGGAGGTGTGTTAAAACGCTCCCAGAACCTACAGGATTGGCAGCCTTTGGCAACCCCCAACCTTTTTTACTCACCCTCAGGGAACACTTATCGCATATTCAACCACTCCACGGATGTGGGCACACTGGAGCATGTTAGACAGACACCATGGTAGGGAAAAAACACACCATCCGCTGGCAGCTGCTATTGTGGAAAAAATGCCTTCCACCCTCTGGGCAGAGGGGCCCACAGATGTAGGCCTGATTCAATGTTCCCCCATTACTTTTCAGTTGACCACCGACCAACCAATATGGAAGCCCCAATACCCTCACAAACCAGCAGCAGAACTAGGCATTAAAGATACAGTGGAAGGCCTCTGGAACTCAGGTGTTTTAGAGTCCGCACATTCTTCTTCATGGGACACACCCATTCTGCCAGTGGAGAAAAAAGGGACGGGTAAATGGCACATGATTTACGGGCCATAAATGCAGCTTTGGCCACCCCTACCGTTCCCGTGCCCAATCTCTATGTTGCTCTGACAAATCTTAACCCTGACCATTGCTGGTTTACCTGCATTGACCTAGCCAACGCATTCTTTTGCCTTCCTTTAGCTGAGGAATGCAGGGACATTTTCGCATTTACCTATAAATCCCATAGGTATAGAAACACTCGTTTGCCGCAGGGATTCGCGCTTTCTCCAGGAATCTTCAATCAGGTTCTGAAAGACTCTCTTAAGATTGCCCATTACCACCAAACACCACTCTGATTCAGTACGTGGATGACATTCTTCTCGCAACACCCACTGTGGCTGAATGCCTTGAGGCAACAGCAATTGTCCTGTCACATTTGGCCAAAAAAGGCTACAAGGTTAGCAAAGCCAAACTCCAAATCTGCAGACGCCAGGTTGACTTTCTGGGCAGAGTTGTTTCCCAACCTGGCACGGGGATGTCCCCAGCTCACCAATCTGCAGTTTTGTCCCACCCAAAACCACTCCTGGTTAAGGACATGTTGTCTTTCCTAGGACTCACAGGGTATAGCAGATCTTTGGTGCCCGGCTACACCGACCTCACTGCACCCCTTAGAGATCTTGTCAAAAAACAGGGCATGAGAAACCTCACTGCCCCGCTTGAATGGACCAGACAAGCTGAAGAAGCGTTCATTAACTTAAAAACCAGCCTCTCGCAAGCTGCACATTTGGCACACCCGGATTACACTTTGCCATTTCAGCTGGATGTTTCTGTAACAGCACACACAGCAAATGGTGTGCTGTTCCAGAAAAAAGGGGGGTTAGGACAGTCCTCCTGTACATACGTGTAATGCTGGATAACATGGAACAAAGACATCATGAGTGCACCCGACACGCAGCAGGAATGGCTAAAATAATCCAAAAAACAGCTCATGTAGTGATGGCACATCCTCTTAACATATTGACATCACATGGTGTGGTGGCCTTTGTGAACTCTCAGGCTTTCACACTCTCACCATTGAGACAACAGAGGCTGAGTAAAGTACTGGAGGCCCCAAACATCACATACACACATGAAGGAATAAACATGGCAGATAGAATAATTACCGGTACACCACATGTCTGCGCAGAAAAAGTGGAGTTCAATGAAAAAATCAGACCAGATCTACAAAGTACATCCCTAACAGACGCCCAAAACCTGTACACAGACGGGTGCTGCTTCAGACATGACACAGAAGGACTTAAGGCAGCATACGCGGTAGTGGAAGACACACAGACAGATTTTGTCACAGTACAGGCAGAGGAACTGACAGATGCACAATCAGCGCTGACTAGGCAGCTAAACAGTGTACAGGATATCGGCCCAGGCATATGATGCTGTGTTCAGAAGCAGGGTGGACACCAGAACCCACCCTGGAAGAAGTAATGAAATTACAAAAGGGGGCCTCTCCTGAGGAAAAATCAGTTTGGAAGGTCCGAGGGGGCTCAGAGGATCAGAGTGGTCTCTGGAGAAGCCCAGACGGACGTCCCATCTTGCCACCAGGTCTTACCAAAGTAGCCCTAGAAGAAGCACACGGAGTAGGACATGTGGGGACAACGCAAATGTTGAAAAATCTCGAACACCGGTGGCACCCTTTTTTGAAACCAATGGCAGTACATTGGATTAATTAATGTGAGATGAGCAGGCAGTTCAATGTTAGACCAACCTTGAAGCCAGCACCTGGAAAGTTCCAAGTAGACCCAATAGCAGGAAAAGAGGTTATCATTGATTATACAGACATGACTGAGAGAGTAAATGGGTTCAGATATCTGTTGGTGGGTGTGGATGCAATTACTGGATGGCCGGAGGCATGGCCTACAAAAAAGGAAGACAGCAAATCTGTGGTGAAGTGTTTGATAAATCATTATATACCTAGACACGGTTTTCCAGCTAAAATAAGGTCTGACAATGGAACACATTTCAAAAATGAGGAACTAAAGGAAATGGAAAAATTCCTGGGACTGAAACACTCATTTGGCACTGTGTACCATCCACAGTCACAGGGGAAGGTTGAAAGAATGAATCAAACCTTTAAAACCAAATTGGCTAAAATCTGTGCACAGACCAAAATGAATTGGGTACTGCCTTACCATTAGCTCTGATGTCTGTACGGAGCTCTATAAATCAGAAACATGGTTTGACCCCACATGAGCTGCAAACAGGGAGGCCATTTCCAGGCCCCCAAACAAGGTTACCGTTTCTCACTGAGTGTGAACAATCTATGTCTCATTGTGATTATTACAAATCTCTCCACAGTCTTGTTACAGCTTTCTCCAAACAGATCCCAGCAGAACCAGAGACCAGGGTCGGAACCACCATCTAGGAAGCCGAGTGGGTCGTCCTGAAAGTCATCAAAAGAAAGTGGTAAGAGCCAAGGTCGACCGGTCCATTTCAGGTCACAGAGAGGACAACCCATGCAGTCAGGCTGAAGGGCAAAGGTGCTACTTGGTATCACTGGAGCCAGTGTGCAGGAGCAGAACCACCTCAACGATCCCTTTCTCAGGTTCAGGAGGATCTGAGTGAAAACACAGGAGTAGACAATCTCACTTCTCTCACCCAAGAAGGGGCAGAATAATCCCCAGGTGAGAGAAATTAGCCCAGGGTTCGTCTGCCCTGAGAGCTGAAGACAGAAGAATAGCAGAAGAGGCGGAAGTGATTGAGTTTCCCTCTCACTAGGAGTGGTAGAGTTTCCCTCCCACCCCAGAAGACACTGTTCGGCGAACATTTTATATTTTATACTACATTTTGATTTTTTGTATCTTTTTTCAGGTTATGATTTAACTTTATATGTTTATGTTGTAAGTTTCACAAGTTTTAAGAAAAATGAGTACCCAAAGCAAGGGAACTAGACTCTCTAGGAGTTTCATTAAAGGTGGAGTGTTCCTCTCAGTATTCATTGTTACGTTTATTCAATGGTATTTTTGTGAACTTCCATTCCAGACATGTTCTGAAAACCACTCCGGGAAGGTGTCCAAAAGGTCTAGGGTATCTCCATCCAAGGACGTATGCGTTAAATATTATGGGGGATTAGAAAAATTACATGTTAGGGGCAACTACCACTTTTCAGTTTGACCTGTGTGAAGTCATAGATTGCGGGCAAAATCCGACGGCCTGGAGGGGATATGATGTGTATTTATGTGGTAGCCCCATAATACAGGATGATTGCGCTAAGGGGCGACCTGCTGTGTGCTCTTTCATGCAGTGTCATAGTTTGTGTGAAGGTTGGGAACATGTGTTGGCCTATACTGGCAGGTGGACTCCCACTTACACATATGGATATCAGGATACAGCCAAACAAATTAGTCTGGTAAGAAATGCGTTGACCCATAACACACCCGGGGGGGTGAATCCTTTACTTTTGTCCATGAAGTCATTGTCGCGCGGCTTACATGCACAATCGCATTCTGGGGGTATTTCATTTTGGGAGTAGATGTATCAGGAATAGACCCTAAGGCAATAATAAAAGTTAATTTGAATAAAGAAACTTATCAGGTGCAGGCCACCAGGGCTCCTGCTGTCCCTGAACCACTGGTCCCAGAAGGAGGGGTAATAAAAGTAGACTACTCCACCTTGCAACCTTTAGACATAATACAGATGGCCACAGGTTATGCAGAGGATAATCTTTGGTTGCAGTGGATGGCCCAAACTGCGAAGAAACAAAGTAGGTCTGACTACATTGCATGTGCATCTGCAAGACCACACTTAACCACTGATCCAGCCCCTTTATATCCGGAAGATGCTTGGGGGTACAGTTGCATGTTACAACTAACTAAAGAAGCCACCCCAGCCAACAGTACCACGCTAGCTAACATCTTTCCACCCATCCCAAACAATACTAAGACAGGACCATTCACTCCCCAGAGGCTGAATGGGACATATTCTTGTTTCAATTTCACCTCAAACACCCCAAAGGTGAATGTAGGACAAATTCCCTCGGACTGGTGTAATACCACCACATCTGGGAAAGTGATAGGACTTTGGGCACGAGCAGGATTATATTACTACTGCGGAGGATATAGACTTCTCACTAATATACCAAATAATACCATAGGAGTATGTGCAGTGGTCAGGTTGCGGGCCCGGTTGAATCTAATTGGCCCTAATATTACCTCTGTGACATATCAACAAAATAAGGCACTGGCACTCACTCATAGGAGGAGAAGACATATTATGAAAATAAGTGCTCCAACCACTTTTGACCTGAGTCAGGGTTACCCCACCTATATAGATGCAATTGGAGTTCCGCGAGGAGTCTCAAATGAGTCTAAACTTGCAGACCAAATATCAGCTGGATTTGAAAACATCCCTATTATAGCTGCCTTGTTCCCAGTAACGCCCAACAAAAACGCAGAGCGCATTAATTATATTCATTATAATGTTTTGCGTCTGGCCAATCTAACTCGAGATGCTGTAGAAGGTTTATCTGAACAATTGGCCCCAACTTCCCTCACGGCAGTACAAAATAGGATGGCATTGGATATGTTGTTAGCTGAAAAAGGGGGTGTGTGCCATGTTTGGAGATATGTGTTGTACCTTTATTCCCAATAACACTGCACCGCATGGTTCAGTGTCAAAGGCTTTAGAGGGACTTAAGACCATCTCCGCCACCATGCATGAACATTCGGGAATTGATAATCCCGTGGAGGAGTGGATGACAGGCATGTTTGGACACTGGAAGGGTTTGATAATGTCTTTGATGATTTCTATTGCAGTATTTGTAGCTATAATGGTGACCTGTGGATGTTGTTGTGTACCATGCATTCATTCTCTGATGGTGCGCCTCATCACCTCCACAATTGAGCTGAGGGATCCAAAGATAACGATGCCACTGTTGCAAATTGACCATAACCAGGATGAGGACTCAGAGTGTGAATTCATGGACGCATAATAAGATGGATGCATGTTTTCTTAATGATTTTCTCGTTTTACAGGTGGTACAGTAATATTTTTACTTATTTCTACTTATTCTTAGAAGTACTTGGTTAAAGGACATTTTAGGGTGTGAACTTTTTTTTGAGAGTTCAAAAGGGGGTGTTGTAGAATATAAACTATCTATGTGTTAACTGGAATGTGCACATAGAGGACAGGGAGTAGAGGATAGGGAGTGCAAGGTCATAAATTGGTGAAGGACAGGGGAGTAGCAGATAGAGAGTGCAAGGTCATAAATTGGTGAAGGACAGGGAGGGCCGGAGACAAGACAAGATGAGCTTGCTGGAAGAAATAACAAGAAGCACTCCTTATTTGGACATAAGGAACTGTTATGTTATACAACTGAGTGATATGATATATGTAAAGAAGGAAATGTGAACACACCCTTAAAACTTAATAAAACGAGCTGGAAGCAGAGAGAGAGCAGAGTTGGGCTCGCAGGTGTTGGCTGTAGCATCTCTCTCACTCTGCGCAGAGGTGAACTTAAGCTGATTGTATTTTGTGTTTATTTCACTCTTTTGAAACCTGTGCCCAAATCAACAGACCTGGGGAAGCAGAGACGGCTTCGACACCTGCAAGTAGAATGGCTTAAAATCCCTCTGACCACTGTGCAGGACCTGTATATGACATTCCTGTATTGGCCGCAAAAGGAGGCCCTACACCATTCTAATAAATTATTGTGGTCTAAAACCAGGTGTTTCAGTTTCATTGTCCAACCCCTGTATATACACTCACCAGCCACTTTATTTGGTACACCTTGCTGGTACTAGGTTGGAACCCCTTTTGCCCTCAGAACTGCCTTAATCCTTTGTGGCATATATTCAACAAGTTACTGGAAACATTCCTCAGAGAGTTTGGTCCATATTGACATGATGGCATCACACTGATGGTGCAGATTTGTCAGCTGTACATCCATGATGTGAATCTCCTTTTGCACCACATCCCAAAGGTGCTCTATTGGATTGAGATCTGGTGACTGATGAGGCCATTTGAGTACACTGAACTGTCATGTTCAAGAAACCAGACTGAGATGATTCGTTCTTTATGACATGGCACATTATCCTGCTGGAAGTAACCATCAGAAGATGGGTACACTGTGGTCATAAAGGGATGGACATGGTCAGCAGCAATACTCAGGGTGTAGGCTGTGGTGTTGACACGATGCACAATTGGTACTAAGGGGCCCAAGTGTGCCAAGAAAATATCCCCCACACCATTACACCACCACCACCAGCCTGAACCGTTAATACAAGGCAGGATAGATCCATGCTTTCATGTTGTTGACGCCAAATTCTGACCCTACCATCCGAATGTTGCAGCAGAAATGGAGACTCATCAGACCAGGCAATGTTTTTCCAATCTTCTATTGTCCAATTTTGGTGAGCCTGTGCGAATTGTAGCCTCAGTGTCCTGTTCTTAGCTGACAGGGGTGGCACCCGGTGTGGTCTTCTGCTGCTGTAGCCCATCTGCCTCAAGATTCGACGTGTTGTGCGTTCAGAGATGCTCTTCTGCATGCCTTGGTTGTAACAAGTGGTTTTTGAGTTACTGTTGCCTTCCTATCAGATGGAACTGGTCTGGCCATTCTCCTCTGACCTCTGGCATCAATAAGGCATTTGCGCCCACACAACTACCACTGACTTGATATTTTTTCTTTTTTGGACCATTCTCTGTAAACCCTAGAGATGGTAGTGTGTGAAAATCTCAGTAGATCAGCAGTTTCTGAAATAATCAGACCAGCCCGTCTGGCACCAACAACCATGCCACGTTCCAAGTCATTTAAATGACCTTTCTTCCCCATTCTGATGCTCGGTCTGAACTGCAGCAGATCGTCTTGACCATGTCTACATGCCTAGTTGCTGCCATGTGAGTGTATATATATATATATATATATATATATATATATGTATATATATATATATATATATATATATACACTCACATGGCAGCAACTAGGCATGTAGACATATATGTATATATACATATATACATATGTATATATGTATATATACATATATACATATATATCAGCAGGCAAGGTAGGTAAAATGTCTTGGTCATTAAGTAGGTGATTATTTAAATGAGCTAATTTGTGTTTATGTCTGTTTCTGTGTTTATTTATCAGCTTAACTTGCTCGATTTTGTGAAAGCATTTGTCTATTGTTTTTAGCACCTATCCTGTTTTGCGCCCCATTGAAGATTGAGGAGAGCACTTGCATTTTGACAAGTTACAGTTTTTTGGCCTTCATTGCCAGAAATTGTTGTGTCCAAATTAGAAAGTTTTACTATGTTAAAATTTATTTGCATTTTGAAGCAGTGCGTTAATGATGTGGCCCAAAATCTTTAACCCTGTTGAGAACGTATACTAATCAGCAGCAAGCGTTAACCAATGTACCAGTATGATGCAATCTTATGGTATTATTGTCAAGCTAATACCTTTTGCAACGACTGCTCCACATAACCCACATGACCTATCACATCTATTGTTAATTTCTCAGTAGCAGACAGTCAGGGACATTGTGGATAGCTCCACAAACTTGTTGAATTAGAAACCTTAAAAAAATCCATTATTCCATCCAGTTTTTTTTCAAGATAATGTCATAGTGGTAACAGGTCAAGGGGTGAAACCCAGACATCCTTTTCTCCTGTGAAACCCTCCAGCTCATTCTAAGAAATCCTATGGTGTTCCCAGACCAGAAAGGAATGACTGTGTCCGAAAGGTTTTGGGTTTTCTCCAAAGTCTTCTGCCAGTGGAAAAGACCCAGAAAACCTGAGAAGGGAAGCCCCCAAAAGGCAGTCTGATCAGATGCTCAAACCAGCTCCTCATCCATTTGAAGAGAAGGAGCAATGGCTCTACTGTGTGCTCCATCATCCAGGTGGTAGTTGGTACTAGTGGCATTGTACAATAATTAGAGAAAAAAGAAGGTGGAGAAAGAAGGGGAAGACATGCAGCGCATGGACTGAGACTGGGAACTGAACCTAGGACAACCACGTCAAGTACTACAGCCTCTGCACATGGTGCGCATGCTCCACCAACTGAGCCACCAATGCCCCTTAACTTCCTACTTAGAAATTAAATAGAATCTGAACTTTTGGATACAGGATTTTAGAATTCTCTTCTTTTCTTTTGTTGAGAAGGGACATTTTTTTAACAGATTGTTTGTAGCACTAGTGGCCTTTATTTGCAGTAATGCGGTATAAATCTGCAAATGCAGCAAAGCAAAGGTCCCATGGTCGGAAATCATCATAAATAAGCTTTTCTTACTTACTAGGAGTTATTTAAGTTTTAACAGGGTTCTTGTGTCATATCCGAGCCAAATCGACCCAAATGGAAATCACAAACAAAATAAATAGAAACTGGGTGTAATGCAAATTTTCTGCAAATGATATATTATGAATAGAATTATACATATGTTAGCATGTTATTGAATATCTATATAATAAAAAAAAAGACATAATTATAATGAAACAAAATCAACTGATAACAGCTGCTTAAAGTATGTGCCAAAAACAACACATGGGTATGAAATGGAGATATGAATTTGCAAAGAGGCAAAGTGACCAAGATCTAGCTGTTAGAATAGAATTAGCAATTTTCTCACACATGACAAATACAGGCCCAAGTGTGTGTGTGTGTGTGTGTGTGTGTGTGTGTGTGTGTGTATGTATGTATATGTATGTATGTATGTATGTATTACAACCATCACAAACTGGGACTTTGAAAGAGTATAAATATTTTTTGTTTCATAAAATGACTCCTAAAATATAAAATATTTCAGTTTAAACTGCATACAATAGAAATCTAGAATAACCAACCCAACAGTAAATAAAAGTATTATGTACATTAATACTTATTCCACCAGTATAGTCACCTTTATCACAACTTCTTTTAAAATTCTCAGGTTGTAGCTACTCTAATAACTTCATTATATTTCTCTCATCTGAGGCAGTTTAGTTATTTTCTATTTTTCTTTTCATGTGAGAGCAATGAAGAATGACTCCAAGGAGGTAATTTCGCCAGACAGTGCAACCTGTAATTCTGTGTGCATGATAAAGCAGTCTTTGAGCATAAGTAAATGAGGTAAGGGCAAGGATAACATTGCAGAAGGAATAATCCCTGCAGCTGTCAGCTCAGGGCCACATTTTTATCACGCTTAAGGAAGCAAACTGAAGGAAAACACATCCTGACATGATGAAACACGATGAACACGGAATATAATAAATATGGGAAGCATGATGTTTCTGAGAGCTGTTTTGTTGTCCTTCTCTGTCGTGTATTTTGTTTATCCTTTCAGCTGTGGCTGTTCACTCTTGTGAGGCTCTTTCCAAAGTTGTCAGTGCTGGATTTGTGTGAGCAGAGAAAGATATTTTAAATCTTCATGTGGGAGTGGAAATTGTTGCGAGTTTACTTAAAAAGAAAATGGAATGAGATCATCGGCAGCAACAAAGATATCTTCTCCTAATCAATGCAAAGGCCACTGAACCGTGCCTCAACCAGTTAGCGTATCAAAGTACTATTTCAAGACCCTGCCCCCCACCCTTCTTTCCCTTGCATAGTGGCAATGAGCAGAGTTTCATTTGCACGTATAGATTTTCTCTGGCCCGCGTCTAGCTATGTGTCAAGTGTGTGCCGGTGAAGAACATTCTACTCATCAAAGTATCTCTGTATTTATCTTCTGTACAGCTGAGAACCGTGAGGCAGTTGCAGATATTTACAGTGCCTAGTAAACATTTTCACAGCCCTTTAACGTTCTCCACATTTTGTCAATTTATAATCTCAGACTCAACATAGCTAAACATATTTTACTCCACTATTATGTGAGCTCCCTTTTGCTGGCACCAAGCTCACAACAGAAAAGACAACTGGACAATTCCCCTTCGCAAGTTAAGACTCTGAATCTCTCTACCACTGGTGGTTCTTGCTACAACAATTTAGTAAGTCATTTCTCAGATCTAAGTAATCAGTTGCCTCATATCATTCGCTTGTTCACCAAGCCATTCTGCTTCCTTCCCTTACAGTTGGTGTTCCCAGTTCCCATCCTAGATTACTGTATTTACAATAAAAACCATAAACTTTTCCTTCTGGGTGTTCTCTGTATGTGGGTCAAATTTGTACCGCAAATGACAGAACACTCTGGCCAACAAGACCCTGCAGAAACACTCAGAAGAACTATTTCAGAACATGCAAATCAGCTTCATTCTCATGACTCTTCTCTCCATCTTCTTAAAGAGCAGCAGCGTCAAACCAACCAGCAGTTAGTGCAGATCACCTACATGCTACAGCAAACCCTTCGTCCCAGTCCACCCCTCAGGTAGATGGCGCTGCTGCTTCCCCAGTAACTCCACAACTGTCCCACTGTGTGACGTCATTTCCCCTAACCCAGATAAGTTTTCTGGAGAAGTAGGAAATTGTGGAGGATTTTTACTCCAATGTGCCTTAGTTTTCAACCGCTGTCCAAGTTCCTTCCCACATGATGTTAAGATTTCATATATCATTGGTTTATTGACCGGCAAGGCTTTGCGATGGGCCGAGGCCCGGTTTTCTGTTTCCTTCAACTTTGGTTGTACTTTTGAAGAATTTGTTTCTGAATTTAAGCAAACCTTCTCCACTGAAGTAGATCAGTCAGGCACTGGAAGGCAGCTGTGAGCATTAAAGTAATGCAATAGACCTCTCACTGAGTTTTCGATAGAATTTCGTACTTTGGCAGCAGCTTCCGGTTGGAATAATATTGCTTTAAGGTCAGCATTTATTCATGCTTTAGACGAGGATTTAAAAGATGAGTTAGCTTTGGTTGATGAACTTGACACATTAGATGAAGTAATCTCCTTGGCTACAAGAGTGGATAATAGAATTAGGGAGAGAAGGAGAACCAGAACAGGAGAATCTAGATCACGGATTAACCTTTCACCCATTGCAAGACCCACTCAGCCCTTAGCTGCTGGATCAGAACCTATGGTGATAGGATGCACCCGGTTAAATCCAGAAGAAAGACAGAGACTGTTATGACCCAGCTCTTCCAGGGGTGAAGGAGGGGAAGTAACATAAAGAAAATGGAGATATGGGAAGTCTAATTAATATTGTTTATTTGTAATGGTTTAATGTCACAGACACGTGTGCAAAAGAGAGCACCACTAACATGAGGCAACAAACGTAACAGCCAGTAGCACAAAAGAAAATAGTCAAAACTCACACAAAAGAGCTCAAACCCTAGACTCAATGCCTATTTAACAAGTCTAAATACTAACAATAACAAGTCGCCAGAAAAAACAGACAGGTTAAACGGTAATCAATAGTTTTACCACAACTAACAAATACCACCACTAGCACGAGGCGAGCTGCTCAGAATAAATCACAGCCGCGCTTTGGTGACAGGTGTAGAGAGTTTATATAGGCCGGACTCCGTGATGATTGGCGGCGCATTTAAGGAAGCAGACGATAGACAGTCCACAGGGTATCCCGGCGATGTCAAGCAGGAGGAATACTGAGCGTCCAGGAAGATCCGCCTCCACCAGCAACCAGCGAAGAAGAACACAAAAGGGAGGAATCCCACCGGGAGGGAGTCCCGCGCAGCGGAGCACTTCAGCAGCCTGTACACAAGGTTATAAAAACAAAAACACCCCTACGACCACTGGTCGTAAAACCTCCCCCCTTAAAAGAACCACAGAATGTTCACAAAACAAAATGTTTATCCTACTCTAGATAAACCATCTGCGAAGATGTTGGCTACACCTCTTTTGTGTCTAATGTCAAGATGGTAATCTTGGATAAATAAAGCCCACCTCATTAGCTTCTGATTGTGGTTGTACATCTTTGACAGAAAAAGGAGGGGATTGTGGTCAGTGTACACGACAATAGGTGAAGGACTAGATCCAACATATACTTCAAAGTGCTGCAGTGCAAAAAGTAAAGCCAGAGTTTCTTTCTCTATGGTGGAATAGTTTAGCTGGTTCTTATTAAACTTACACGAAAAATAACAAACGGGATGATCAGCCCCGTAGTCATCTTCTTGTAGTAAAACAGCTCCTGTTCCCACTGCACTGGCGTCTACTTCAAGTTTAAATGGTTTGGTCAAATCTGGAGCAGAAAATACAGGGGCATGGCACAATAGAGATTTAAGACTTTCAAAGGCATGTTGACAGTTGGGAGTCCAAGTAAAGTCTACTTTAGGACTAAGAAGACTAGTTAGGGGTTGAGCGACAGTCGAAAAGTTGCAACAAAAATCTCTATAATAGCCCGCCATACCTAGAAATCGGCGCAAATCCTTTCTAGTATGGGGCACAGGAAACGTTTTAAGAGCAGAAATCTTTTCCTCCACAGTATGCACCTGCCCTTGGCCCACCTGTTTACCCAAGTAGGTGACAGTAGCACGTCCAAAGTCACATTTAGCAAGGTTTATTGTAAGAGAAGCGTGCGTCTGCTAGTCGTGTAAAGACTTCACTTAATATATGGATATGTTCCTCCCAAGTAGAGGTATACACGATAAGGTCATCTAGATAGGCATTGTAGTTAGAGAATCCCACTAATGTAGTGTTTATCAAACGTTGAAAGGTGGCGGGAGCGTTTCAAATGCCAAAAGCCATCACTGTGTATTGTAAAAAACTATCTGGCGTCACAAAAGCGGAAACTTCAGAAGTGCGCTTAGTAAGTGGTACCTGCCAATATCCTTTGAGTAGATCTAATTTACTCACAAACTGGGCATTCCCAACTGTATCTACACAATCTTCAATGCGTGGAAGGGGGTAAGCATCTGCAACTGTGACAGCATTTACCTTTCGGAAATCAGTAATGAAACGAGGAGAACCATCCGGCTTCACTTCTAGCAGGCACGGGGAACTTCAAGGACTGAAACTGGGCTTAGCAAACCCATGTTGCAACATATAATCTATCTCACTTTTCATCAGTGCTCTTTTTACTGGATTCACTCTGTAGGGATGCTGTTTAATAGGCCTAGCACCAGCAACATCAATATCATGTTCAAGTACATTAGTACAGGTTGGGACATCCTTGAATAAGGATGGAAACTGGTGTACTAGTGATATGACATCACTTTGTTGCTTCCCTGACAGGTGTGTAAGATGGCTAGGTAAGGCTTTTAACATTTCAGAGTTTTGTAAACGAGGTTTCTGGCACTCAATTGGACGCAGTGCCAGACCATCCTCACTAAATGTATCACCTCTTGTTACCAGGAGAGCGGAAACACTGCTAGGCTGTGCTTCAGACCTATCTGGTACCAAGGTAGGAGTTGAGGAACGAGAGTAATATGGCTTAAGCATGTTCAAATGACATACTCTAGTTTTTCTTCTCCTCTCTGGAGTACTGACTACATAATCTGTCTCACTTAATTTCTCAAGTATCTCATATGGACCAGAAAACGTGGCAGCTAAAGCTGAACCAGATAGAGGCAGCAGAACCAAAACTTGGTCACCTTTTTGAAAGTGGCGTGCAACAGCAGAGCAATCATAACGTTGCTTCATGGACTTCTGAGAATTACAAAGTAACTCTTTAGCAGAGGCATGTAAACACTTTAACTGTTCTCAAAGGTTGCAAACGTAATCCAAGATGTTTTGATGTGTTGAGGTATGAGAATCTAAAAGTTTCTCTTTGACAACCTTTAATGCATTCCGGAGTGAATGTCCAAACACCAACTCAGCAGGACTAAATCCTAAGGATTCTTGAGGAGCATCTCGAGCTGCAAACAAAAAGAAAGGTATGCCTTCATCCCAGGTTTTCTGACTCTCAAGGCAATATTTACGCATCATAGGCTTTAAGGTCTGATGCCAACGTTCCAGTGCTCCTTGAGAGGTGTAGAGAGTTTATATAGGCCGGACTCTGTGATGATTGGCGGCGCATTTGAGGAAGCAGACGATAGACAGTCCACAGGATATCCCGGCGATGTCCAGCAGGAGGAATACTGAGCGTCCAGAAAGATCCGCCTCCACCAGCAACCAGCGAAGAAGAACACAAAAGGGGGAATCCCACCGGGAGGGAGTCCCGCGCAGCCAAGCTGCCGAAACGAAGGAGCAGCGTTTTCTCCTCTTCAGCGGAGCACTTCAGCAGCCTGTACACAAGGTTACAAAAACAAAAACACCCCTACGACCACTGGTCGTAACAGAGATGCAGACAGGCCAAACAGTGCTTTTATTGTGGTTCTCCAGATCATTTTGTTGTTAACTGTCCTATTTGTCCCGGGCAGCCAAAAGACAGGGTCTGCAAACCATAAAGGGGGGGTTAGCGGACCATTCTGTAGATAATGAAGCCCCTAGACTCAGCTTACCAGCAACTATCATGGTTAACCAATAAACCTTGACTATGTCCGCTTTGGTCGACTCTGGAAGTGAACAGAATTTAATTGATTCAGGCTTAGTAAGCGAAGCAGGAATTGAGGTTGAACCACTTCCTTCCCCGTGGTCTGTATTAGCCGTTGATGGTCAGGCTATACAGCAAATTACACATCGGACCAAACCCATTGATCTTTTGTTATCAGGGAACCATAGAGAAAAGATTTATTTCTTTGTATTTCCAGTATCCCAGGGTTCTTTGGTCTTAGGTTACCCCTGGTTACGAAAACACAATCCTCATCTTGATTGGTCGAAGGGTCGTGTTGAATCTTGGTCCATTAGTTGCCACTCATCTTGCCTTCAGTCAGCATTTTTCCCGAGCTTTTCTGAACATGACAATGAAAATGACAAAAACAATATCCCAAGCTTTGAATGTCTCACAGAGAACTGCTCGGTCCATGATCTAAAAATAGAAACACTGTGACAAAGCTGTTCATCCACCTAAACTGACAGGCTAGGTGTGGTAGAAACACAAACACAAATGTCTGACACCAATGTTTAGTTGATTTAAAGAAGGCCTGCTTGACTCATGCACTACTTTTGTTGGTCTGTCATGTAAATTCCCAAAATTGTGGTTGTATTCTGATAAAAGGTTTGAGATATAACCCCTTTTCAAAGGCACTGCAATTTAACTTATTACCATACTTTGGAAATGCATATGCTGCACAAAACTTAGAATGCAGCATTCATCCACCTTCCTTGCAGACATACACACCGAGAATATTATCCATTCTCATAATTCTTCTTTATTTTGAAACATTATTTTCTAGACCATACAAGACAGTAAGGATGAATCATCCAATTTTGGAGGTATATTATTGTCTCGCGGGTTGTGATGGAAAATTGAAATATCAAGGTATGATGGGATTATCAGCTGTAGAATTTCTGCTTCCACTATGTAAACTCCTGCAAGTTTATTGAGTACAAGAAAAGCAAAATTTGCATTAGCAGGAGGACATAAGCCATAGCCCAGATAAATAGAACAAACACAAGAATGTGTAAATGAACATCAAGATGTTAGCTCAAAATCGATGCTGCTCCCACTCAGCCCTTCATGAACCAGTGAGCCTGTCGAGTTGTAATCTGAAGTTCCTCATGTCCTGCAACACCACAGCGCATCCAAAACACCATTTGCATTTATGGATTTCTCTGAGCACACCACGTCTTTGTGTCTTGCTCTCACTTGGGGAAGATGGGATCCTATTCATTGTCTTTATCCATTTCATCTCCTGTTGACCAAGGGCCTTTGGATCCAGGCTTGCCCCCTCTGAAACGATTTACTTTGAGCAGGCGTGACTCAGGAGCAGGACAGGCGAAAGTTTCTTCATGACTTTGTGACCATAATGAAGAGGCAGAAATGTGATTGCTTTTTGGAGTGGGGAACAGGATGGTAGCAAACAATTACAGGTCTCCAAAAAATAATCACTGAAAAGGAAGTTAGCCATCCAGAAGGAATGTTCTGATTTAGATGGAATTTGTCACACATGTAAACGAATCACTTTACAAGAAGCTGACATGTCAAAGGTTTTGAAAACAGGCAGTTTTTAAACTATGTGACAGTCACATCTATGGCTACACAATTATGGTAAATATATTATGGAAATATTTTGTTTAATGTAGAATCATGATTATTTATAATGTTTTTTAAACAATGCTTTTATTGCTCTCAGAGAGCATTCAATTGCCTTAAAGTATGACGTTCAATAAACAGTACTTGTACTGCAATTAAGGCTTTAAAATAATTCAAAATGATGTAAAATGGCAGACAAATGATTTAGTATTAGCCTCGAGTCCCCTTTGTGTAAATTTATCTGTGATTTTTCAAATTGTGATTGTTAAGAAATTCTCTACAAAGCCAAGCCACCTTTAAACAAATTAAAAAGTAAAACTATTCATTTAAGTCTGACTTTGTGTAGTAGGCAGAATGTTGCTTTAATAGGCAGCAAATGTGATGATTAAAGCTAAAATAGACACATTGTCCTTGTTATGCCTGATTCACATGGCAGTATTTTTATGCCAATTTGTGCCCCGATCTTCCCCTTCCAACATGCCCCGATTATCGTTATGGCTCTTAAAATAATCTTATGAAATAATCCTGCTATGTTAAGAGTGACCTACTTGAAAGACCCTGGAACTGCTCCAACCTCAAATTGGGGATATTTAACATGTTGGATTATCTTGGCCCAATGTCCTAGCATGTGAGATGTTCCCCGAGGACAAATGAGCATGCAGCCTGTTAAGTGTGACCTGTAGCCCATCAGAAAGTGAGGTCACAAAAACTCAAATGGTAATTACTCTGAACTCACGTTTGATCTCAAGAGGTTTTATGAGATTTCCCGTCTTACATCTGAACGTTCGTAAGAGAAAACTGTTAATTTTGGGGTGTTTTATCTATGATTTTTTTTTAATCAAACATAATATGGGCAATATGGCTCACTACCTAGGGTTGCATCCCATCAGGGGCGACACAAGTACACCAAACAACAGCAAAGAAAATCCTGTGTCAGTTTTGGTCTTAATTAGTTTTGTGTTTTTCATGGCCTAGTCAATAACCACTGGGCATGCCCTCTGTGTTGTTTACAGCATAAGCACCTTAAGAAAATATGGCTGTGATTTGGATCTTGAAGTAAACGTACTGTATTTGGTAGATAAACATACTGTTTCAGTGATCTATCTATCTATTGTTGAGGTAAAATAATGCTATCACTGATATTCTTGTGGCCTCAACTTCTCCCAGTCCGGATGTCGTGAGAAAGAACAGATGAAGAGCAGGAAATTAAGATTAACGCAAGTTTAATTTGGAAGATAAATCCAATGATTTCTAATGCAAAATGAATATACAAAATAACACAATGAAGGAAAATTACATGAAGAATAGAAAATTTACATAAGGGCCCTTATGGAGAGAGATGGATTTTCAGCAAAGCATGGCTGTCTTTACACAGATGCCTCTGTCATTTCAAGTTCCATGTACATCTTTATACTGTGGACTTCAAAGCTTACTGACTGTGCCTTCCCTTTTTCCATCAGGTGTTGTAAATCAGCCAAGCTCCCGTGTGGCATCTATACCACGGCCAAAAGTTGACATTTATTGCTTTATTGTCCCTACAGCCAGCTTTTACGGCTTGCAGCTGCCGAGACCCTTCTAACCCCCGTTTCACCCTGACTCCTGCTGTTACTGACTCTCTCCCCAAGGCTCACTCATGTTAAATCTCAGTTTAATGTTCTCACATGCAAACTAAACTAATAACATGAAATTATATGATTTTAATTCTCAACACTATCTATCTATCTATCTATCTATCTATCTATCTATGAATTACTCTACACTAACCAGAGATTCTCTGAGTTAGAGATTTATCTATTTGTGTAAACAAACAAAAACATAATTTTCTGTGCTTTTTTGCCAGTTAGGACACCTTAGATAAGACAAACATGAAAAGCACAATTTATAAACTGATCAAGTTTGAATTGTTTTACACTGACTAAATATTTTGGACGGATTTTGAAAGGGCGGCTCGCCCAACGCACCATTCATGCAAGTACCACCACTGAGTTATCAATAAGAAGCAATCGTAGTTTCTGCTTTGTTTATTGTCACAGTTAGCATTACAAATTCTCTGTCTTTAATAGCTGGAAGAAGTAAACTTTATTCATTCAAAGTGTTACAATTAAAACAAGAGGTGTACAGATTCGACATGTACATCTGTAATTTTCAATCTGCCTAACTTTGTGATATATTTTGAGTACGTAGCTGCCCCAAATGTTCCACCAGCTGTCAGAGCAGAAAACAAAATTTGCATGATCATCAAGTAAGCAGGCGGCTTGTTGACAGAAACAGTTTTCAGGCCAGAGAGAGAGTGTTTAGAACACCCCGCTGAGGTAACAAAACAGAATAAAATACAACTGCTGGGGGATGATATTGACTTTGTAGTTTTTTCATTTGAATCCTTTTGACAAAAAAAAAGTAACCTACAGCTGTAATTTTCAGTGACTAAGCAAGATGTTATATGCAAAAATGTGGGACAGGTGTGTCTGTCAACCTTGTGAGTGAAGCATTGATGGATGCAGGCTGGAGCAGGTAAACAGATGTGTTTTTTTTTTTTTACATGGAAATAGAAAAAGACATAATTTTGCTGGATGTATTGATGTGTTATGTGATGGTTAAACCTGGCATGAGCACATATTGTAAAGTGTGAAAGAAGCTACAATTTCATGCAATTATTTCCCACATGTGAGTGTCTCTGGCAGAGTTGAGGGATGCGGAAGAAAGCGCCCTCAACCAAAATGGTGTCAGGTATTCATTTGACTCCGCAGCGCCAGCTCGCTCTGAAGTGCATTTGTGATGAATTGCAAAGTGCAGCATTAGGAATCCATCAAAGATTCACCGCTGCTGGTCCTTTTGCATTTTGGGTCCCACCCGTTAAAGAAAGCCTGACTGTCTATAAAGTATGTGCTTGAGTGTTATAGGCAGGGGACAGGTTGGCTCTCGTCAATGCAAATCACTCCCTGCCTGCCATCTAGCTCCAGCTGGCGTGATGCTCCAGCATACTGGCAAGTGAGGCGGTCGGGTCGATAAGGATTTTAACCACATCTTAAAATGGGTAATGATGGCCTTTATGTGTGTCATTGTCACTTACCCAAAAGTCATGACTCCTAAGCGCCACCATCCATCACCTGCCTGCCTGCCACATGCCTCTTTCTGCCTAACTGATTCGCTTAAGCTCTGTTTGTTTGCTCGCAAAGTCACTTTCATTTATGATGGATCTGGGCATGAGATACAATTCCACGCAGTGCTTTATGGCACAAGGATGGACTGACAGGGATGGGTAGGTTACTCTAAAATCATTCAACCACACTATGCGTAGGACTGTCAGATAGTATAGTATAGCATATTATATGTCAGTGAAAATCCTTTTATTTCTCATATTCAACCAAGATCTAAAGCCTGCACTAACTTGAGGTTTAGCCAAAAAGCCTAAAATGGCCTCCAACTAAGGAGCTAATAGTGAAAGACAACATCTACTCTGTGTGGGTAACTCACTTTATTTATCAGAAATTTTTTTTTATAAGCGATTCATGATATTTTAATGATCTCCACTTTGGAACACAGAAAGAATTGGGCTTTGTAATGAGCTCCTGTTGTTGCTCCTTGATTTAAAAAAGAATGTTAGTGATTGGAGATGCAGGTGAGACTCAGCATGCACCGTCAATGCCAAACGAATGCCCTTGAAAAATTACAAAAGATGCCTCACCTTTTTAGCTACTTCAGTTCTACATAAGCTTTTGTTTTAATTCATCAGCAGTCACAAAAGGTTTGGGAATATGTATGGAAAACTGATGAGCAGATTTTGTTGCAAAACTTTCCAATATGGGGATTTATTAAACTAAACTTCTCAACTGGTGACAGTTAATAACTTTAAGTAAATTACTGTAAACTAGTCATTGTTAAAATAGGAAGATGTGTCTTTCCTTTTCAGAATAAATACATAAATATATTACACGTACAGGCTAAGCTACATTTGGAATGATTTAGATCAAAGCATTTTGGTGTATTATAATGACCCAGTCAAAGTCCAGACATAAATCCAGTTGAACATTTGAGGCAAGACTTAATGTGCACAAATGCTCTCAATCTCAATCTAATCCCCTCTTTGTTGCAAGATAGCAACAAAGAGGGGGGAAAATGTTCCATCTCTAGATGTGCAAAGCTGGCAAAGACATACCCCTAAAGACCTTCAGATGTAATTGTTGTGACATTTAATGCTACTTATTGTCTCAGAAGGACTAAAATGCATGTCACACTTTTCAGATTAAATCTTGCCTAATTATTATTATTATTATTATTTGTAATTATTATTATGATTATATCATTCATTATTGAATTAAATAACCATTAGGTCTGTTAACTGTCCTGTGAACACGAGCCCAATATGGCATTGGTATTAGGACAATAGACAAAACGGGTGGCATCGATGAACATCAAAACTCTCCACACACATGGAATAAATTCACATAATTTCTTAAAATACAAGAATTTATTACTAGAACAATTCAACTAAAACTACCATGCAGAAATGAAAGAATAAGAAAAACCAATGAACTATATACAAATGAAGAGGAGAATTGATACAAATGGTTAAAAACCATGACCAATAGAGTGAAGTAATATTACCATTCAGTGGTAATATATCTATGTTTGAGAAGCAAGTATTATCTTATTTTATGAGGTCAATGTAAAAACAATAATTGGAATCCATTCAAACCACCAATCACAATGCAAGATTAGAAGAGCAGGTATAACATTATTTTAATAAAATAATATTTTAAAGAATAATTTTTTGAATAAAAACAACATCTGGAAAATTAACTCTCAGTGTTGTTTGATTAGCTATCTTTATTTAGTAAAATAATATTTAAGGAAATATTTAGAATGGGAACCAACAGCCCCTCTGAATAAATGATTCTTAATGGTGTTTAATTAGCTATCACTCGTCGTCTTCTGCTTTATCCAGGACTGGGTCGCGGGCGCAGCAGACTCAGCAGACTCAGCAGAGACACCTAGACGTCCCTCTCCCTAGACACCTCCTCCAGGTCCTCCGGCGGGAGCCCAAGGCGATCCCAGGCCAGCCGAGAGACATACCCTCACCCTATCTCTAAGGAAGTGCCCGGCCACCCTACGGAGGAAGCTCATTTCAGCCGCTTGTATCCAGGATCTCGTTCTTTTGGTCATGACCCAAAGTTCATGGCCATAGGCAAGGGTAGGAACGTAGACTGACCAGTAGAGAGCTTCGCTTTTCGGCTCAGCTCTCTCTTCACCACTCTGGTGAAGAGAGAGCTAATTAACTATTACATTTAGTAAAATAATATTCAGGGAAATATTATTTCCTGGATTGAAAACTAATAACCTTTGTGGATAAATGGTTCTTAACCAGCCATCACCTGGCGCTAGCATCAGGCCGTTAGCGGTTGGAGCTAACAAAGGAAAGCTTAAAGCTTGTTCACCACCTCTTTGATTTTAACTATTTACCTTGAAATACCATTAATATAGGATTAAAACGCCTAAGTGTTGACAGTGCCACATTTTTTATGAGCTATCGGCCCTTTGACTGACACCTGGGCTCCCTCTGTGTGGTTTTCATGTCAGCTATTGTGCATAGGCTGAGTCTATTCCTGCTTCCTTTCACCCTATGACTCTGTGCGACTACTGCTAACAATAAAGTTTTCTAAAATCATGCCAACTTCGAAGGGTGGGTATAAACAGTGTCATATCATGGCGTTCTTCCCGGTAGCTGCAAAGCACAAATCGGGTGACAGTCATTCCACTAACGACGAGGAGCAAATTGCTGGGCCTACAGCCAGTACTAGCACTGCGTCAGTCATAGACAAGGATGTCATTTTTGCTGTTGGAAGGCTTAAAAAGCAGAAGAAATGGATGTCTGGCATTGATCCAGCATGGAAAGAAGCCTTCCAATGGTTGGAAATAACCGTCGATGAAGATGGGAGGCCTTCACATTCAGTTATTTGTGCAACTTTTGAACCTCTTATGCTAGCCGTGCTATTTTTGCTAACCCCTTCCATGATTTCAGCCTAACATTGACACATATTGATAGATATTATTGTCACAGTCTGAGGTAGTTTTGGACCAAAATGCAAGCAGGGACTAGGGCTTGGCATGTTGCAAAGTAGATCAGCTTTAATAAGGTTTGTAGTCAGCACTTACAGGTTCGTTGGGGAGAAATATTCCATTAGCACAAATGCAGGAAAACACAAAGAGCTCGAGGAGAGATGGGACATTACACAAGGAACCAGCGAGGAGTATTGCAAACAAACCAGTTAACAAATGGAGAGAGTTGGAGTGTGGACCAATGAGAGAGGAAGGCAGGTAATCAGATGGAAGTGGTAACAGGTGAGGAACTGATCAGCTGGGAGACTGAGGTGGAATGTGACTAATTATAAAAGGCAGAGGGAAATCAACATGAGGGACAGAGCAAAGGTAACTTAAACTAAATGACAAAACCTGGGAAGAACAAATCTGGAGGAAAAGACTAAAAACCAATGACAACAAACAGAAGGGAACTAAGGACATTGGGGAAAATAACTAACTAACAAAACTGAGTAGCACAGACCTGCTGGGAAAAGGAAATACAAGAACCTAGGCATAAATGTGCACAAGTACTAAACAGAAAGCACAAGAGAAGGAACTAACTAACAAAGTAAACAAACACAAAACCCCAGAATGGCAGAACGTGACAATTATATACATATATACGAACCACAGTCCTGATTCCTTTCCTCCAGGTTGTGGTGAAAACCGCTTCACTCGACGTTGTTAGAGACAGGGTCTCTGCTGGGAACTCTCTGTAGGCTTCAGAAAGAAAAGTTAAGCAATCCGTGTACAAAATCATTTATTTTCATATGAACGCTGGAGCACTTAAGCAGCCGATCATACTTAACTTTGTTTCATTTGACCATTTGATCATATGCTTGCTAACAGTTGTATGTATAGATAGTGGAACAAGGTGTTTTTGTTTAGACTGAATGACATCACAGAAAGTCAGCTATGACTCCTCCTCTTCCTGGGCTGGGTTAGGCGTACATTAAGTGTGATTTCAAAAAGTTGCAGAGAGGTTTATACTGGCCTTTGATTGTGTAAAAGTCTTCCATGTTCCATCCATGTTTTTAATCCATGGCTGGGGTCCCAGCAGCATGGAAATGCATCCAGCTGATCTAACAAGATTGAGCAGATTCAGAATTAGCATAATTTTAATATTCCAGGGATTTGTATGCTATTAGCATACAAACAGGCCTAACTTTAACTGACCACTTGCATAGTAAAGAACATTAAACTATGATGTTTCACAATTTTACTGATTCTTATTTTTCTACAACATTTCGAAATGTGGAAAATGTACAACTAGTTTTGAAACGAGAGATTCTTAAAACAACTGGTGATCTTGCACAAATGACCTCCTCAAGCCACACTTACAGAGAGAGCACTTCTCTTATTTCCTTCTGTCTTTTATATTGACATTGTTTTATCTTAAGTGTTCTGCATGAAGATAAAATGGTCCACTTCAGAATACTATCAGGTGGAATTGCCAGGTGGTTGAAAAGAAGGAAAAAGGGATTAATCATTTATCCTTCGAGGGTATTACTTCCTATATAATAGCAGTACAGTAACTACAAATCCACTGATGTTTTTTTTCTCGATTGTACAGCTACCTACTCCAAATAAAACCTATTTTATCATGTGCCCATATGTGTAGAAAATTGGCTGCCAGAGGAAGAGGAACAAAGACGTTTATGAATAATAACTCACAGATAAAATAAACTAACCTGTGATCCACATCATTATAACCTGAGACATTAAGGTTGTAACATTCAAGTTACAGATTGTTTTGAATCAACACAGCATCATTGTTTATTTGTACTGGATGTTGTTTGTAACGGCTGCAGCACATTCACAGTTCTAACCAGAAGTTTACATTTACTCACCCTCGGAATGAATGTTACATTAATTTTCAGTTTTCAATCACCCATTTGAACCATTCTTTTGGGGGGTGGACTGAATGCAACTTTAATATTTTTCGAAAGCTAGAATAGGAAACCAACTTTTATATTATCTCTAACAGGGTACAAATATGCATATAGGACAAAATATATAAAATAAAATCTTTTTCATTCAACCAAGAAGTTGGTTTTGGATAGGAAAAAAAAAATTAAGTTTCATTTTATTACAAATTGGATGTCAAAAATTACTTGTACCACTTTCAATAATCCATGGACATTTTTGTTATTGGCATTACAGCAAACAAAGCCTTTTTACAATTGCTGACCAACTTTTTGCATTTTTCTGTCTGTATTTTGATGATTTGCCTTTGGTGATGAATTTCAGATCTTTGAGGTTGGAAGGCCACCATCAACCTAATCTGTTGCTCCCTCCACAAATTAGGGATTGTAGATGGGCCAAAACATAATATTACTTCCAGTTACAAGAAAGATATTGGTCAAATTAAAATAGTTATTTATACCTAAATCTGCCTGGGGTATTAATAATTGTGGGCTGAACTGCACATCCCCACTAATATCAAGTAAAATATCAGCAAGGACCTGCATAATTTGAGGTTAGTTATTTGAACACTATAATGACTGGTTGGTTTTCTGCTACAGACCTCGCTTATTTAATAAATCCTCAATAGGATCAAGGTCGGGGCCATCCCGGACGTTTGATGTTAGCCTGCTTTATCCCTTCCCGAAATAAGTTTGATGGGGCTATTGTTCTGTTCATGATAATGTTGAACAATATCAGACCTTCTTTATTATTCTGCCTACTTTTTGTAAAGGCACCCTTTTTTTTATTGCTTATCCCAAATTATTTTTCAGAACTAAATGGAAGCACAATAAGCAAAACAGCTGTGTCTCATCATTCAGAAAACCAAACGATTCTATTAAAAATAGTTAGATAGTTAGCGGGAAAAAGTCTTCAATGAACCTACATTCGTATTGAACCAGAGGGTTGTCGGAAGTGCTGTGTAATCTCTGTATATTTACAGAGCGTTGGCAAACTTCCCACTCATTTTTGTGGTGAACTGGCAAGGATGTCGAGTTGCCCCAAGCAACTGTGAGAAGCTGCAAAGAATTGCTGGCAGACTTGTGTTGGGGAAGAAATCCTCGTTAAGCCAACTAAGTTGTCATGGTTTATTAAATAGCCAGTCATTTCTGATGTTTATTTTTCCTTGACGCACCCCCTTCGACCCTCTCTTTCATAAAGATGCCATGGGAATGAGCTGCGGTCACGCAGGGTCAGTGCCGCTTTTCTCTTCAGTTTGACTGATGTGTGTGATTAACTGGTATTACGTCCTGTTTTTTTCAGGTTGGTTTCAAACCTCAGATGACTGGAACTAGGTGCATCATTCTGGCTTAGATCTCCACGTTGAATATTGGGATTGAAAGCTCAAAGAAATGCTTTGAACAAACAAACCACAAAGAAACAACAAAAACCACCATAGCTTCAAGTTGTGGTTAACTTGGCTGACTAATTCATTTTCTTCTGAGTCTGAATGGGAGGTGGAATAGAGGGAAAGCAGAGGAAAACAGATGTGAGGTGCTTAAAACATTGGAGGACGCAGTCACCTCGTGTCCAACCTGCTGGAGGAAAGGACTTCATTGAGTATTTTGTTTTCATCTAAGGCAGAACACCATCAGAATCACTTTACGGATCTGTGTGTGTGCCTAAGTCAAAATGAGAGAGTTACAACGTGTTTGTGTGTGTGTGTGTGTGTGTGTGTGTGGCTGTTACAAGGGAGTCTCATTTACATATAAAGCACTGGGGCCTCAGGAGGTAAGTGGACTTTGACAGTGAGATAGCATTTTCCATTTATTGCTTTTCATGCTGCAGTGACTACCTGAGAGCCACAGCTTCTCAAATGTGTCAGTGAAATCCATACACAAATGACCAGCAGCCATCACTGTTCTCCACCAAGTGCCTCTGCACTCTGAAGGAGAAAGAAAAGATGCTGTTAGACATACAGTTTACCCAAAAGCTGCTTTTTGTTATAACCCTGACTACAGGAAACAGAGAACTCTATACAGCGTGTTCAAATGACAGGCAACAGTTTTACAGCCAAACTTTTTGATTTAATACAAACTTCTTAGTGTGACATGGTAATTGATTTGATTTTTATTCCTGCAGACTATTGACAGAGCTGCCCACCCACACAATAGACTAATGTCAAATTGTCAGCTTGTCAACAAAATAAGTCACTTTGCATTTTTTAGAGGATGACGATACAATCAATCAGTGTCAGGAAAATCTGAATTGGAAATTTTATTACAAAGAACAATAAACTCAACTTTTTGTCTAGTGCAGTCAGCAGCATAGAAGATTTATAGCTATGTCATTATTCTAAACATAATCTTATGCTTGAGTTTAGCAGTGATTTATAGTCATTCCATTTTCTTGTAAACCACAGAAGAGGACTGGCAGAAAAGAGCACACTGATGCTCTAACAGCTGCTTTAAAGCAGATATGAAAACAAAGCTGGGTAAGGAAGCCCTGAGTTGTGCCACCACCCTGTCATCAGCGACTAATGATACAAAAACGTTTACATCACTAACAGATGAAAAGAAAGATGGTGATTTTGCTTTAATCATCTTTTTTACTGTCAGTATTAACATCCTAACCATCATTATTAGTTAGCAGCTTTCACCTTTTCAACATGATAAGATGAATCAGATGCTGTCCATAGTTTGGGTCCTGGACGGGATAGTGCTTGGGACTTAATTTGAAAGAAATTAATTTGTAAGTCCAATTACGTCTAAATCAAATCTAAACAGTTTGTAGATTATGTAATGATATTTATGAATTTGTTTTATCTCACTGATCTCTAAGTAATTTTTATGTGATTGTATAAAACAATTTATTTAAAATCAAGTTGTTATTGTGGACCCAAACGCAGGCAGGAGGTAGGCAAGATCAGGAGGGAGTAGATATTTAATAGAAATGTAAAAGGCAGACTGAAAATGACACATACAGTGAAAAACCAACAAGGAGTGGACCAGCGAGACACATAGATCGCAACAGATGGATTCTGACAGATAAAGCAAACCTGGTGTAAAATATAGGAGGGTGATTATTGTGACAAAGAACAGGTGAGTCTGATTACACTAGTACAACTTTGAAAGTAGGGGTATGCTGGAACCGCACTAAATACTGCGAGGAAACAGATGAAAATGGACACGAGGAAACACATGAATAAATGAAGCTATAAATAAGCATAAGTTAACATGAAGAACTCTGTGACCTAAATAACAAAACACAAGAATTATTCGAAACATAAGAACCAGAACACAAAAACCAGAAAAATTTAAATCAAAGAGTCAAAACCACTTACTAAAAAAATCAAAATTTACTTACCAGTGCTGTCTGCTAAATGTAAAACTTAAATGTATCTTTACTTTGACCTCAGGTCTCAGTTGAAAGCTACTAACATTAGCTCAGTTGGCGATTTAATTTGAAACTTTCTGCTAAAGTAAAATTTTACAGCTAATCTTTAGGTATGGAGTTTAGGAACAATTTAAACTTATTTGTTAAGGCCAGCATATGTATTTTGGAGTTTCAGTGACATCACAAAACTTGTGAATGGTCCACATTGGAGGACAAATAATTAGCATAACAATGGCGACACATCTGGAAATTCTGAAGTTGGGGAGTATCAAAAGGCAGTTACTAAGTAGAGATTGTTTTATAAACTAAAGTTAAAATTTACTGATGGAGTAGACTCATCCTGACTAAGAAGACTAATTTAGTGATTCGGTTAATGAATATTTAATACATTAGTATTAGAACTGCACAATACATCGTATCACAATCATATATGATTGTGTGTAATATTGCAACCACAAAGCACTACTTGAATGCATTATTTGGCAGGATATTATATTTTAAGGGTCATGCATGAAACTTCTTCATGCCACATTACAATCTGGCATCCACCCATCCATACACACATTCACGATGGTAAGGTACATTGTAGACTGACAGAAGTGAGGCTGCGATACAACCGGTGGCACTGAGCCCTCTGACCACCATAAGCTGGCAAGATAGTTGAAGTGTCTTGCCCAAGGACAAAATGATTGACACAAAGACACATGGACTGACAAGGGATTCGAACCGGAAACCCACCGGTTACAGGACAAACCCCTACCACCTTCATCACTGTCACCATGATCTGAAGGATCATCTTCATCAAAATGAATCCAGCCTTTTCAGGCAAACAAATGAAGTTATATTAATGCCTTAAAGCATGCAACCAGTTAATGTCTGGTTAGGTCAGAGATGTTTCAGTAGCCTATCTTAGTGGTTTTCAAATTGGTGGACACCAGGGTCTGCTAGGAGGGCCTCAGAAAGGTTGGGGATGAAAATAAAAATTAAAAAAAGTTCTTATTCTCAACAGTTTATTGAATGTTATTCAGTGGTATTATAATTGTGTTAACATATTTTAATAATATTCTTACATTAAAGAAATGTGTTGATTGTTGAATAGTTAATAAACCCCTGGCCTACCAGGGGAGAACAAGACTGGCAAATAAAAAGTATTTTGGAGCAAGATGGGCCTTTATTTTGTAAGATGACTGACAGGAAATGGGGTGGAAAGAAAGAGGGAAAGACATGCAGCAAATGCCAACGGGCTGGGTTAGAAACTGTGACAGCCGACTAGGACTGTGGCCTTTACCCCTGCATCACCGCAGCGCCCTAGCAAATTAAAACCTTTGATGGTTTTATTTAATTAATGTTAAGCACTACTGGTCACGATTCTTGACAAATTCAAAAATCTACAACCAGTCTCTGACCTGTACTATAGTAAGCTGACATTCAAAATTCATGTTTTATGTTTGTATGAATAAGGCTTAAACATGTTTCTAGCCCAAACATTATTCTGGCTATCATGAAAAAATAACAGTAACAGAGACCAATATGATATCTAGAGCAGACACAATCATGTGATGCTGAATGCTATTCTTGTTGGCCATATTGCCTTTCTGTTGGTTTCAGTTTTCTCACCTTAGTTTGCCATAATTGTCAGTAAAATAAAAATGTAGGCTTATCTCATCTTTTATCACTGATTTCCACAGTTTACAATAGCACAATAAATTAGCATGTGCACTTCATTGTGTTGCCCTGGCAGAGGTGTCTGGCTATTGCACTTTTTTTGTAAGTCCTCCAAAATGGCAACAGGAAGTTTGGCGATGAACTATTGAAACCACACAGCTGTCACTCTTGCTAATAAGTATGTTAAAGGGAAAAAGTAAAAACAATCTCACATAACTTGAAAATCAGCAAAGCTAGTGTCCAACACAAAACAACCCGATCATTTGTTTGGTTAATCCCAATTTCATTGCACCTACTGTCCATATGGAAATGTGAGCTGTACTACAAAAGTGCAGGCCATTTATCTATGCTCAGAGAATTTGATATAGGTACAATATAATGCAATTTTATTTGTAAAAACAACACCATTGATCAAATTGCTGTAGCTATTCCATGCAAACACAAAAGAAAAGATTATTTTATTTTCTTTCACAAATGCTGCAAAACCTGTTTTTCCACCACAACATAAAAAAGCTCCCAGCAAATCACAGCTGCTTAGATCTCTTATCTGCAAGTTTTTCGTCTTCTTTGCTAATATATCTGTGGACATCATTTAGCAGAAACTGAGCAATAAAAAGGCACGTTATAAGCACATGGTGTCTTGTGGTGTTCAGAGGAAAACACAAAAGATAAACACATAAAACTCTAAAAACAATAAAAGCAAATAAACACAGTCAAGACAGTCAAGACCATAAAACAATAAAAAGCAAATATCTTGAACTGAGTTAAATGCTGAAGAGAAAAAATATGTTTTAATAGATGATTTACAGGCAGGTGAGTTAGCCTGCCTGATCTGCGAAGGCAGATCGTTTCACAATTTAGTAAATGCTCGGTCACTTCTCAGCCTCCTCTTTAACTTTTGGTCCACCAACAGTAACTGATCTGCCTACCTGGGAAAGTGATTGGGAACATGCAGCTGGAGCAGGTTGGACAGATATTGTGGTCGAGACATGAGGCATTTAAAAACAAATACTACAATTCTGGGACTGCAAGTCTCTCTGGAGTATAATTTGCATTTATTTAAAAAGTTATTTCAGAAAATGCATGTCCAGAAATAGACATTTAAGTTGTTCAACTACACAAAAGCACATTAACAACAGGATGAACAGGTCCGGTCAAGCTGAGAAAGTTGCTGGGTGACTACGCTGACCAACTTGGAAACGTTCTTACCAGTCTTTTACTTTTTCTTGTCCCAATCCACTGTCCCACCCTGTCTGAAATCCTCCATCATTGTTTTCCTGCCCCGCAAGAAAACCCACACTTCCAGGTTTAATGATTACCGTCCAGTTGGACTGACACCAGTGGTCATGAAATGCTTTGAACATCTGGTGAGGGCTCACATCATAACACTTCCCTAAGTTTTGGGGGGCTAATAGATCTGCTAAGAATGAAGTGGCCACAGCCCTCCATGCTGCATGGTCCCATCTAGAAAAGCAGGGGAGCTACATATAGCTGATTTTTCTGGACTATATCTCAGCATTCAACACCATCATCCTTCACTGACTGGTGGACAAACTGAGGGACATTGGATTGCCATACTCCACCTGCATGTGGATCCACAGCCTCCTGTCGGGTCGCAGCCAGATGGTCAAACTGGGTCAACATATTTCTTTGGCCCTCAGTATCAGCTCTCCACAGAGCTGTGTGTTAAGCCCCCAGCTCTATTACCTCTACACCTAGGACTCCATCCCCGCTCACCACCACACCATTGTCAAGTTCGCAGATGACACCACAGTGGTTGGGCTCATCTCTGGGAGGGATGAGTCCACCTATAGGGAGAAGGTGGAACAGCTGACAACACTGTGAAACAAAGAACCACTTGCTGTTCAACATTTCACAGACCAAGGAGATAATGGTGAATTATAGGAAAAAGAGGATTGACAGAGGGCGGCTGACGTCTGCTTCCTGAGTGTCCATAGACTGCAATTCCTGAGGGTTCTCAGGCAAACTCAGGGTTCTCAGGCAAACTAACATCATGGCGAGACTGCTGGTGTCCTTTTATCTGTATTTTTTGAGAGCACAGTGACCTAATGCATCTGTGTGTGGTACACTAGCTGTACAATAGCTCAGAGGAAAGTGTTCCAGAGGGTCCATAAGTTGGTTCAAAAGATAGTTGGCTGCTGTCTCCCCACACTTGAACAACTCCACAGTTTCCACTGTCTCCAAAAACCCCGTAACTGTCAAGGTGTGCCTGTATTAGGTGTTTGTTTTGAGTTCTGGTAAGTTTCTCTGTTCTTTCCTGTTTTATTGCTGTTATTTTAGTTCATTATTTGTAGTTTATATTCATGATTTATTCTTGCGTTTAGATGTTTCTGTTATTTCCCTGGATTCCCTGCTCATCTTTGTTTATTAGCCTCCCTCCTCCGGTTGTCCTGTATTCTCCCTCCTCACCAGCTGCTCCAGATTTCTCCTGATTAGCTCTGGTTCATTGGTCCATTCTCCCTCCTACCTCTGTATTTACACGCTGTTGTCTAAACTTTGGTCCAGCTAAAACCCTTACTCTTCTTGACAAAAACATTATAAAGGTCACACTCTGCTTGATCTATAACTGTCAAGCAGACGCTACAGATCAATTATAGCAAGGACAAGCAGATTCAACAACAATTTCTATTCAACAGCAAAGGCTAAACTCAATACAGCCAGAATCTAAAGGAAGATGCAATAATGGAAACTGCTTCTATTTGTTTCCATAAAATCATTGCTCATGCAGAGACCAGATGTCTTTTTTTCTGAATTTCCTTATACTTGTGACAATGAAAATAAAAGATATTCTGATTCTAAGAACCTTGGTGTCCTACAGTTTATAATGGCTGGGTTGGAAACTATGGAAGCCTTTCACAGAGTCACTAAACCAATCTAGACTTTAGGCTTGGAAGAACACTCCCTGTAGAACTGACTAGTAATTGCTTCCTGCTGAACAGATCATACATCTATGCTATTGATTGGCCTTGCCTGCTCCACATGTCTAATTGTGGTGCGGTCCTCACATTTCACAGACAGTAATAGGTTACACAGAAGAATAAATATGCAGTCGGTGGATATTGATCACCAGCAATCTACACCTCTGGCAAAATTAATGAGACAATGCATATGGCTCAATACTGCTTTCCCCCAGCAGAGCCCCCAAACGCCCCACCCCCCCACACAGTTTCCTCTCTTTTCATTTCTAAGCGCCGCCATTGGTAATGCAAGGAGAAGAGCTGGATTTAGCACATCTTTTCAAAAGCCTCTAATTAAATTTGATCATTTTGTATGACAGTTAAAACGGGACATTTTCTTATGGACTGATGGGGGAGCTCATATTGATTTGTTGAAAGTAGAGAGCTGTGCTGTAGAGTTGATTGTGTTGAACTGGAAATGAGGGAGCTGAGATTGCAACCCAGTCATTTTAGTTAATCTTACTAGACAATTTGAGAATGATGGGCTCAAACCACATCCTCTTCCCATTTACACTTAACTGAGCCACAGAGGGTGATGGATAAGAGGCTGTTTGTTGAAGGGTGGAAAAGATTAATGCACCAGTAACTTGTATAAATAAGTGTGTATACTGAGACTATCATCCTTTAAACCCAGAGGAACTGATCCTCTTTGTTAAAACATCGGACCTACAATATTAGAGCAGATGAAATAATTCAAGATTCCAGTTATTAGGACACAAGAAAGACAGATTTATCCAAAATAAATATGAGGTTTGGTGCCTGAGAGCTTGCGTGTAGGATAATTATGACAGCAATTCTCAGAAGTTACAGGTCAGCAAAGCACTTGCACATGTAATTTCTCAATCTCGGCGAAGTGCCCTCCCATGGTGAGATCCAGTGCAGAGGTTTCAGATGTCAGACGTTCGGCTGTCTGTTTTCTCACTGCATGCTTACTGGTAGATAGGATTCATTTCATCACTGTCTCCTTTAATCTTACACACATACCTACACAGAAATTGATAATTTTTTCTTGTAAGCTCTTTTACAACTCGCAGTGCTGCCAGTTCCTCACATAGAGACGTGAGAGAAGGTTTCAGCACAAATGAATTAGGTTAGTTACACAGAGAAAGTTTTGTTTTTTTCCCTTGACGGTTTTGATGTTTTTTTTCAGAATCTGACTAGATGACAGTCATTACATTATCAGATCAAATAGATATGGGCACCATTAGTTTGTGTGGTACCCCTCAGACCTGCATACAAATAGAAATTTGGTTTAGAACACTACAACGGTGTGGGGTGTAGGGTTAAGGAAGCACACAGTTGCTATGCCACCAGGATGCTCAACATCCGTACCAGAGATCTGAAGACATGTTCTATGTATGGATCCCGACAGAGCAATACCAGGGGTAATTCTTAAGTGTCTCTCCATGAGTTTGGCAGCATTGGTCCACTTCTCTTAACAACAATATATGCTGTTTGAGAAATTAAGATTCATTATTGAAGATTAAACAAAGCCTGCAATCAACTGCTGAGTGATTTAAAGTTGAAGGAATTTGTTTCCTTTAAAGCAAGGACTGGACAAAATAGCCACAAAAAAGATGGACCATTGATGCCCAGTGTTTAAAGTGTTTGTTGTGGTCTGTTTTTGGTGACCAGAACATGTTGTGTGTTGGTTCTCTTGTACATTTCCACTCCCCACCTGCAAGTGAGTGCAATAACCATGCAATCTTTACATAAATAGGACTCAACTTGATTTTCAGTAAAAGATAAAACACTTGTGTCACTAAACCTAGAACATTTAAATCACACCATGTCCTTTTCTCGTTCCTAAAACACTTAGGTGTTTAAAGTAAAGTTACGGTAAATTCTGGCAATTAAGAGCAAATAATGCAATTTTCAGAGGGCCCTATTACAGTACAATGCTACATCTTAAAACGACATGATATTTCAATTACACAGGCAATATACATCCCCTTTTAAACTTGTCTTTTCTTATTAGAGATACAACTGTAGAAAAGTTTTAAATGGAGAAAATAGTTGTGATTGCACTGAAATGTGAGGTGTGACTTTGTAGCAGCATTAAATAGTGTATTTGTCCCAGTTCAGCTTTATTGGGTCCTTGGTGTACTTTTGCTTCATTATCTAAATGAGATCAAAACTGGGTCTTTTGTAGTCTAAAGAAGTGAAGAGATTATATGAGGTTTGCCTGCTCCAATGCCTTTAACAGTTATTACTGTTGTTAACTGACAGTTTGTGTTCATTTATTTAACAGCTTTACTTCTTTTTAAGTTTTAAATGTTGAAGGGGAACCCTTTATTTTAACCTTCTTCTTCTTAAAATATGCTTGTGATCATCTTACAGAACTTTCCATCTTTCCAAAATTCTTTGCCTAAAACTGAAATCCAAAGGTGCGTTTTTAGCACAATCATTACTAAAGTTGATGTCACATTCTTTCCTGTCTTGCTTTGTTTGCTGCCATATATAAAACATGTGTTACTTAGGTCTAAACATGTGAAAAGGAATAGTTTTGTTAATATTTAAAGTCTTATGTATTTGAAGAATGTGTGTTTATTTGATGTGTTTCTATTTTGAGTGATGCATGTGTGTTGGGATCAGTAGTGTGGAACTCACATCATTCTGCTACATCAAGACGTGTGTTATTTTTTGCAGACACCTAATTTTCTTGTTAATTTTATATTTTTTATATTCATGGAGCAACTGACCATCCATGAAAGCTCCATGCATGTCACCAAGTGGTCACATTTTACGTATTGGCCAAATTAATCAGAAAGTAACTGGCCTGCACTTGTATAGCGCTTTATGAAGTCTGTGGACGCCAAAGCACTTTACACTATAATCAGTTATACACCCATTCAAACACACATTCACAAACTGACAGTGGGAGGTTACATTGTAGCCATGGCTGCCCTGGGGCAGACTGACAATAGCGAGGCTGCCATACAAATGGTGCCACCGGTTACAGGATAGTAGATCACTTTCACTTTTAGTTTCAAGCATTCACTTTGCTAAAGTGAGTTAATCTTCTCCAATGCAGACAGCACGGCATAACTTGAATTAACATTAAGTAATGTTATTATTGCGTTGTTGCTGTGATATTTCAGCTCCAGTTGCATTGATTGTAGCAGTAGTGCAATTTTCATAAAATCCCTGGCAGTCTGACTTTTCTACAGTTTGCTACAAAGGCAATAACAGAGAGTCATTTTTTACTATGGCATTGTGACTTTCTTTGCTCTCTAAACAAAAAGCAAATAAGCAATTGGTAATACAAGGAAAAACATTGTTTTGCTGGTTTCATTTAGGTCTTTGTTCTAAAATAAGGTAAAAAACGACTTTTGATCCCTACTGTGGTGCATGTGCCCATTAGGCAATATAGGCAAATGCTGAGGAAAATACAGCTGTGGCAGGAGAGGAGAGGTTGAGTAGGTAGTGCATCGTTTATCACTAGTGGATGCAGTAATAAAAAGCACCACTATAGGTATGTAAAATGCTTTTTTGTAAATAGGTCTGTATATAGCAGTATATAAGCATTTTCTACAGGTATTGCATAGTGTTAATAAAGCTTATGGATAAACATTTTGTGTGAAAACGATGTGATTATTTTATTTTGATGTTTGATGTTTATTGTTGTATTTATAATTTATTATGGTTATTATTTATTCACTTATTTAAAGGATTTTAATGTTTTTTGTATTCATTTGTAATTTGTTGAGCATGTAAAGTAGGTGACATGTTAGGTTAAAAGTTAAAGACAGTGGTAAAAGCAGTCACGGACGAGTCCGGTGAGGTGCAGTCATTTGAGTACAGGGAGAAGAGGAGTGGGGATAGAACACACCCCTGGGGGGCACCAGAACTTATTGATCTGCTGTTGGTCTGTCAGGACGCTGTGGATCCACTGACAGGTGGAGGCTGGGACGTTGAGCTAGGTGAGCTTCTGGTGGAGGATGTCTGGTATGATGGTGTTGAAGGCCGAGCTGAAGTCTACAAACAGGATCCTGGCGTATGTCCCTGGGTGGTTGAGGCGTTGCAGGATGAAGTGTAGACCTAAGTTAACAGCATCATCTGGCGACCTGTTTGCTCGGTAAGCAAATTGCAGGGGTCCAGCAGGGGGCCTGTGATGTCTTTCAGGTACTTCAACACCAGCCGCTCAAAGGATTTCATGACCACAGACGTCAGGGCTACAGGCCTATAGTCATTTAATCCTAGGATGGTGGGTTTCTTGGGAACCAGGATGATGGTGGATCGTTTGAGGCAGGAGGGGACCTCACATTCCTCCAGTGATTTGTTGAAGATCCTTGTGACGATCGGAGCGAGTTGATTTGCACAGGCATGATGGGGAGACGTTATCAGGTCCTCCAGCTTTCTTTGTTTTCATGCGCTGAAAGAGCCTATTTACATCTTCCTCGGAGATCTTTAGTGCAGGAAGACGATCTGAAGGTAGGGGGTTGGTTACTTTATGTGAGGAATTTGTTCCTGAATTGGATGTGGAGGAGATGGTTTGAGGTGTGAATGGCTTCTTGTCATGTCTGCAGTAGAAGCCATTCAGACAGTTGGCCAGGCGAGGACTCTGTTCAGGAAGGGTGGGGGGGGCTCCTATAGGCAGTCAGGTTTCTCAGACCAGTCCATACAGCTGAAGTGTCGCCAGTAGAAAGGCTGTTCTTAAGCTTCTCACTGTAGCTTCTCTTGGCTGCTTTGATCTCCTTTGTTAGTTTATTCCTGGCCTTCCTGTACCGCACCCAATCTCCACTGCTGTGAGCTTCTTCCTTTTCCCTGCGCAGATTCCTGAGATGTGGAGTAAACCATGGCTTGTTATTCCCAAAGGTGCAGAAGGTCTTGGTCTGCACACACATGTCCTCACAGAAACTGATGTATGATGTCACCACATCAGTTAGTTGGTTTAAGTCAGTGGCTGAGGTTTCAAAAACAGTTCAGTCTGTGCATTCAAAGCAGGCCTGTAGCGTCTGCTTTTATTCCTCAGTCCACTTCTTAACAGTGTGAACCACGGGTTTGGAAGCTCTTAGTTTCTGCCTGTAGGCTGGGATGAGGTGGATAAGAGAATGATCCGAAAAACCCAGAGCAGCCCTGGTAACAGCATGATATGAGTCCTTTAAAGCTGTGTAACAATGGTCCAGTGTGTTTTTGTCTCTGGTGGGACACTTAATATGCTGTCTGTATTTGGGGAGTTCATGGGAGAGGTTTGCATTGTTAAAATCTCCCAGTATTATGATGAAAGAGTCCGTGTATTTTTTCTCCACATCTGTAATCTGCTGAGCAAGATGTTTTTCCGTGGCAGAAGTGCAGCCATGCGGTGGAAAATATGAGCCAATTATTATAAACGAGGAAAATTCTCTCGGTGAATAAAACAGTTTACAGTTTATGGAAATGACTCCAGATCCGGACTACATGTTTTCCCCAGCACTTTTACGTCTCTGCACCAACCTTCATTTATATAAAAGCAGATTCCGCCTCCTCGCCTCTTCCCAGATAGCTCCGCGCTGCGATCCGCTCTGAACAGCTGGAAGTCCGGCATCAGCAGTGCGCGGTCCGGGATGTTTTCACTCAGCCATGTCTCGGTGAAGCAGAGAATCGCTGATCCGCGGAGGTCCGTGTTTTTATTGGTGAGAAGAAACAGCTCGTCCATCTTGTTGCTTAGAGAGCGGACATTTGCCAGGTGGATTGAAGGCAGTGGTGTGCGAAGTCCTCTTTTGCTGAGCTTTACCAACGCACCAGCACGGTTTCCCCTCCCACACTTTCGGCGCAGTATCCCGTATAGTGCCGCAGCTCCGCTTGCCAGGAGCTCAGTGAACCTCGGATCAATGAAAGATGGTGAAAAAATCCCAAGAGAGGACTCTCTGATGTTAAGAAGATCCTCTCTACTGAATGAGACCACAGAATTGTGGCCCGAGACCACAGTACTCTTGCTGGAAAAACATAAAAACACAAGAAATACAAAAACAAAGAGAGAGCGAAGCTCCGAGGCTGCCATCGTCGGCGCCATCTTGGTGTTCAAATCCAATACAATATTAGGTCCTTTCAGATAAATCATCAGGTAAATGGGATTAGTTAAAAAATATCAACATACCACTGAAATGTATCACGATAAAAAAAGATTGCCATGATTTTGTTTCGGATTGCAGGGAGTGACCTGATGAGAAAGCCGTTTTATTGAAGTGGGCATGCCCAGAAAATATGGCTCTTGTACAAATAAAGCCTAACCACATAAGCTGTTAAATTTTATGGATTTTCAGTCATGTTTTCAGGTTATGTTTATTGGACCCGAGGATGCTGTTGGTTGCTGGATTGTAGGAGTAAATATAAGGAAACTGCTGGTTTCAAGAAACATGCTCAGCAGACCTGTCTCAAGGACGTGTCTACTAACAAGATGCCTTCTATAATAATGTGGCGTGTTGTCAAGATTTTCATCCACTGATAATAAACTTTCACAAAATAGGCATAAAACCATGCTGCTATTACAACTGGAACTCTATATTTAGCTGAAAGACTAGAATGGCATCTATCTCCCAATTAGGTATAAAGAAAAAAAGATGCTTATTTGGATGTAAAAGGTCATTTATATTCCAAATGACTCATTGTGTTTCATTCATAAGACTCCTTTTGTGGTTCAGTGCAGATAGCATGCTCCCTAGCTCTGACTAAGAATACCGGAAAGATCGGATATGTGGAACGCCCAATAATGTGGTAGTACTATGACAAAGGAAAAATGATCCAGACTGACTGACCCACTTTACTCGATGTTGATCTTTCATTTTATTCTTTTCGCTCTCTCTGAAGCATAGGGAAGACATTTAATTGGCTGAGTTTCCCAGAAAAAAGCTTTCAGTTGGTGTAAATGAAGGAATATATTTTTAAAAATATTTCAAATTGAATGAGTGTTGAAACACCTTTAATTTAAAGTCTGTTTTTTCACAGCGAAACATTCACAGTCCTTTGACTAATTTGTTGCCAGTCAGTGCCTGGCATTGTCCTGATAGAGTGAACCCTTTAGACTGAGTAAACAGAACCGTAAAGGAAAAATGAATCAGATTGACTAACTTCACTCGGTTCGACCTTCAGTTTTCCTTTATTTGCTTTGCTTTTTAATAATGCACAAAAGAATGCTGTAAATGACGATGAATCATTTTTTATTACATTCGCAGATCTCTATGGTTTCTTGATCTTTCTGAGAAACCATGTAGTGAAGTCAATATTTGTGCCCCTAGATATTTCTATTTAATGTTTCAGATCATCAAATTGAGTTCAAACTCCGAGCTATCCAAAAAAACCTGATCCTATGTAAAAAAATATTTATCTCCTGAATAAAACTACTTTTGTTTAAATGTAGATTTGTATTATCTAAAGTAAAGCATATGATTGAAGGTATGAGAGATAAAATGCTATGACCAATGCTTGCAACTTCAACTACTGAGTCGCTACAGGGGTGTGTGTCTGAGTCAGATTGAGTCAGATGGTTTTATACCCAAACGAGGGGCTGTGACATAAACATGTACCAAGCTATACCATTTGAACTAATAGGAATATTCAACTGTAGTAGTTACTGTCCAACTCAAAGAGGGCAGCACTGAGATGGTTTAAGGACAAATACTGCAGAATTAAATACATTTAAATGAAAATGGCACAGTAAGATAATAAGTAAGCACAGTAAGATAATACCCTTAAGGCCCAGTTTATACAGTTTATCTGCAATAAAAAGTTGATTTGGGGTTTAGTTGCACTTTAAGGTCAGACCACAGCATTTCAATCTTTGTTTTGCTTATTTAGCCATTTAAAAGTAGACTTGCTGGTGTGCATTAAATCATTATCCTGGTGCATAGGTCAGACTTTCACGCTAATTCCACCCTGTTTTATGCTGTTTTTATAAAATCCCATGTTGGTTTAATGCAAGATGTAATGGAACACACACCTTCTATAAAGTAAAATGTTTGTGCAACAGCAGTGATTTTGGACTTGAAATCCTCACATTAATGTGATTTTTGCCCAGTTTCACTTTCTTATTGTTGGATCATGAACACTGATCTACCCTGAGGGAGGTGAGGCCTCCAGTGCTTTAGATGTTTGTTCTGTGATCTTTAGTTACCCCCTGGTTGTCAGTGCACTCTTTGAAAAATTTGATAAGACTGGCTACTTCTGGGAAAGTTCACCTCCATTCCAGGTTTTCTCCATTTGTGGATAATAGCTCTCACTGTGGTTTGCTGGAGTTCCAAAGACTTTCAAGATGGATAAATGTAAATGACTCTGTTTCTCATCATTTTTTTTTACTTCTTCAGACTGAAATTGTGTGCTGCTTTTTGAGATCTTTAGTCAACTTCATGTTGTGAACACAGTCGAAAGTAACTTTTTGAAATGGAGTCAGGTTGTATCAAATGGCATCATCACGTAATAAACGAAATGATCATTTTAAAAAGGTCTTTTGTATTAACTTGGGTTATTTTTCTCTGATAATAAGATTAGTTTGAAGATCTGACATATTTCAGTTTAACAAAAAGGGCAAAATAGAAAAAATATCTAAGGGGGGAAAATACCTTTTTAAAGTACTGCACCTAACCCTTATTAACTTTTTCCACAAATATGAAGATGGACAGAGGCAGCCATAATTATAGCATGGAGGTTTGTGCTGAGATGCGAGGCCTTAAGTGTTATGATTCTGGCACATCTGCTCTACCCTGTCTCCTTGGCTGCAATCAGCAGATTAGATGCACCTGGTGGCTGCTGCAGTGTAGTGCAATCTGTGGAATGCCAAGCACCTGTGTCTTCCCTGATATATACTGACTCTGACAAGCAGACGGTGCCAGATTTTTGAAAGCCATCGTGTGAGTAGATATCCAGCGTTCCTTCTTGTCTGATTATTGTTTCTTGACCTTGCCTTGCCTTTTGGATTTATGCCTCTGCCTGCTCCCTGTCGGACTATTTGGATTTTGGTTTTTAACCCTGTTTCTTGCATCTGGTTTATGCCTCTGCCTGCCCCTTGCCTGACGTCTCTTGTTCCGATCATTGACCCTGTTTCTGTCCTTGGATTATTCATCCTGAAGTCACATCTTACCTGTGCTGTGGAGATCACTGCCTGCCACCCACCGAGGTTTCCCCTCTGGGTTTCAAGTTCTACTCAAGACAAAAGCAGGTTAGTGACTTTTCTGATCCCAGCAATATCTGGAGAGACTACAAGTCACTAATCCCTCTTTCTGCCCCAGTGATTCCCGGAAGCTGTGTGGAGTTTACCTGAGTGATGTTTTCCCGTGGCTGAATAAACCTTTTAAATTTTCAGTACTGTGTCTGGCTAAATCTTGGTTCCACCTGTTTCTGATTTGTAATATTAAGCTTTACAAAGGTAAACAATTTTTTTCATATTTGCACACACACGTTTTACTAGCTGCTTTCTTTATTTGCCTAATGATGGCATGTATTAAATAAGGCAAACTTTTTTTCATCATCTCACATGCACAAAAGCAATTTGCATTTTCTCTCTATGCAATAATAACATCTCTCGGGTTTTTTCACTATGCAAATACACAGAATAAATCCCCACAAAAAAAAAAAAAAAAATCCAACAAGAGACACATCACTGAGCAGCAAATTACAATAATAAGTACTACTTCAACTAGAAAACAGTATTTTTAGGTAATCCCTGGAATCCAGAATCGGCCACTCAAGTTGAGAAGTAAAATTTCAAACTCAACAGTGCCAACTACAGTTGTTGGCACATCTAGTGAAGGAAACAAAGCCTTTATCGATGGCACGATTGGTGTTACCCCTAACCTTCATCTATCCATTTACTATACCCAGCATGTTGTAGGGCTGGCAGAGTGCCGAACAACCTCTGTATGATTAATGTCACTGAAGCCTTTTGTCAGATTTTCGCTTTATTCAGAGTTTTTAATGAACTTTTATCTGTAATCCACGGCTTTATGTTTTCCAGGGTTTTAAATATGATGTGACACATAGGCCAAATTCTTTTAGACACTTGCCACTAGGCTGCACAAGGACACAGAGAGGCGGAAGCTTCTGCCTGCTCAGACGCTTTTCTCCTAAGCTCCCTACTTGCTTGCATTCTTTTATTCCTAACTTTTTATCTCTTAACCAAAATTATGGAAATATTGGACTAAAACTACATTTACCAGTGACTCCCAAGGATTATTATTATTTTTTTTAAGGATTTTGATGTTTTTATAATTGAACTCGAAAGCAGGACAAGTTGACGCCAGCTAATCAGAACAAAATGCCTCCCTTCACTACAGAGGACTTCGATAAACCTTTACAGAAATTGGCTGTTTTGGAGATGAAAATCCATCCACTAGAAGTGAATGTGGAGGTGAATAAGGGGTACAACAATGATTCAACTCTGCCTGTGATCCCAAACAGTGACAGCCAGCGCAACAACTCAGCCGGCAATCACAATACCGAGAATAAACCTACCAGCAGACCCCCTGGCATGTTTTAGGGGCATGCCCAAAAAAATCAAGGTGGACGATTCACTGGAAGATCTCAGCAATTAAATAAATTAGAATGGCCAGAATTACAGAGAAATGTCCCCGTTTCCCCTGGGAAAAGGAGACTTTGACAGTGAGCTGCTGTCACAACAACTGATAGGAGTGAGACAGCTGGAAATAATGGAATTCCCTCCAGAACAGATTTGCTCCACTACAGAATGAAAACCAGGAAAACGATCCATCTTCTGAGAACAATAAAAGGTTTGACAACAACCTTCATTCTAAACAGTCTTCTCCTAAGCTGCCAGATAAAAAGCGCCCCACCGGACCAAGAACCCTAATAGTAGGCAACACAGCGGTGGATGGGATTAAAAACTTCTGCAACAAGAAAAACACAGAAGTTATGATTGGTACCAGTAACGTGGTGTCTGATATTTCAGAGAATATTCTTGCAATCACAGAAAAGCGCCCGTCTCTAGAAAACCTTATTATACACTGTGGAGCCATGGATGATGTGGCTAAGAAAAAAACAGAAGGACTGAAGGAGGATTTCACACGTCTTCTGAATATTGTTGGAGGTCTCAATATCAAGGTGTTTCTCAGTGGACCCTTTGCACCAATGTTCTGTGGAGATGAGGTTTTTTTGAGACTTCTGTTGTGATTATTAATCTGAGAATATTATTTAATATTAATATTTTAATATTTTGTCAAATAATATTTCAGTCTGTTAAGGGTTGTCCTGTGAATACCAGCCCAGTAAGGCGATGGTATTAGGACAAAATAGAAAGGTGTGAGACAAGCTCTGACATTATTGAACAGCATAAACTCTGCACATATATGGAATGGATTCACACAATAAGTCAAAAATAAGTCAACTCAAAGTCAAACATATTTCAATTAACAAACTCTTTACTATGCTAAAATAATCCAACTAAACTACCAAGCAGAATTAAAGAATAGGGAAGACTCATGGACTATGTACAATATAAACAAGTTGATTAAAGATGATTGGAAAGCATGACCAAAAGAGTGATGCAACATTGCCATGCACTGTTTATGTTAGAGAACCAAGGATTATTTTGAAGAATCTGGAAGTGAAGTTAAATTAGTCTTGGAACTAACTTAGGCAATAATCAGCAAACCATTCAAAATGCAAGATCAGATAAAATATTATTTTAATAAAATAATGTTTTAAATAATGATCTGCTGAATAAAACCAACCTTCTGGATGACCATTTCTCAACGGTGTCTCATTACCTGCCTTTATTTATTAAAATAATATTAGAAGAAATATTATTAAGGGAATATTTTGGAAATAGCCAAATCTTTCTGGAGAAATAGGGCTTAATGGTGTTTACTTAGTTATCCGATTTAGTAAAATAATGTTTAGGGACTATTATTTACTGGATTGAAAACTAACAACCTTTCTGTTAAATACTCTTTAGTAGCAAGCACGTGTTTTTACCGGTTAGCGTTGAGCTAAGAAAAGAAGCTGATTGCTTAGCACCAGAAACAAACACATACCTTTAAAATACCTTGGTTAATATAAGGGTTAAAAGGCATAAGCGCGGACGACGTGTTATGATCAATCTTCTGTGTTTAAAATCACCCCTGAAGTAAAGTTTGACTTAACTTTAAAAACACAAACACAGAACACAAACCTGGCACGTGTGCTGCAGGTAGCCTGCTAGCACTAAGATAGCCGAGTTTCACACAAACAAAACCAAACTTCAAAAGATAAAAAACGTTTAGATCATTTCAATCTAAATCTTTCTATTATTTTTCTGCCCAAACCTAACCTCTGACCATGCTGAGGGAACGTTGTCCAAGGGGTGAAGTTTGAAGAAACATCCACAGTCAACAAGCGGTCAGCTTTCAGCTAACCTGACTTCCGGAGCTGTGGCTTGAAAGATGGCTCGTTCTGTCCGTCAACCAGCTGTTCATTACCGTAACCACGGTGATGCGGGCCGTTGTCCTTCCTTCAGACTCGGCTTGTAGAAACAGCTTCTCTACTGGGGATTTCTCTGCGACACAGTTTTGGCAGGCCTCGGAAAGAAAGTAAGCAATGCTTATACCTTAATTTCCCCTCTTTATGAATGAAATCACCGGGTACACAAACAGTGCGTGTCTGCTTTGTTTTCTTTTTGATTATGGCATAAAATGTGCAGTTGTGAAGAAGAAAATGCAAATGCAAATAGGATGATTGATTACTAATTTTATTTATGGGTCAAATAATGCAGCCACATTCTTAAAATGAAAAAGCATTTCTGGAAATGCTTTTTTCATTTTCAAATTTTACATTTCAAATTTAATATTGGTATCTATTTGCTAGGGTACATTTAGAAAAATAAATCTCAAATGTCGTTTTCTTTTTCATTTTACTTAAGTAAAAGAATGAGCAGTCTCGAAGAAGAAAATTAAAATGCAAATAGGATTATTGATTACTAATTTCATTTATGAGTCAAACAATGCAGCTACATTCTTAAAATGAAATATGGTAACGATTTGCTTCCATAAGAAATAGGTAGTAAATGAAAGAGCATAAGGGGCTAAACTGCTTTCATTGAAATGGTCTGAAATAGAAACTCATTACATCACACCGAAAAGTTGTTACTTTGCATATTTGTATTTTCTGCTTTGAAATTTCTTCTCCTTTACTCCTTTGACTTCAGCGTCTTTTCCTGCGAATTTAATTAAACGTTTTGAAGGTACAAGGCATCTGTCATTTATTCAGTATTTAACCATGCCACTAGACATTTAACTGAAAACTATTATTTTTTAATGTGGGATTTTTTTTCTCCATCTAGTCATATTGAAGGCTGCATTTTTCTGAATTTGTCATAAAAGTATGTTAGTTTAATAAAAGATGCATTTAATTAAAGGGTTTTTACACATATTTTCCAGGGGTGTCTTTCAGTATGTGATTACAGCCCTTTTAAAGCTTGATGTTGAAGCAAATCAACATGGTGGAGTTGCAAATGGTGCTGAGACTTTCAGTAAAACTTTTTTTCATACTTATATTACTTTTCTCTCCACGATGACCCATCTAAAAGCACATCGCATGCTGATGTCCCCTTTCTGCAAGATTAAAGCACTCCCAAACCATTATTTACTTCAGCCCCGCATATATTTTGAGTACCATCTGCGAAGAGGTGTCCAGTTCTATTAATTGTGAGAAAAGCTTGAGATGAAAAGGTTCCCTGGGTGAAAGATGGTGATACTTCCAGCTCTCAACCTGCCCACCATGTCCTCCCACTGTGCTCAGATTAATGATGTCAGACATATCACAGGGGCCCTTATCAGACATGGATGCTCCCAGCGAACAAAGCACCATTTAGAAGCTTCCTGTTTAACTGATGAAGTGGGACTGATGGCGAGAGAAGGCAGAGATTCAAAGTGAATACTAATGACTGGCTGACTAATAGGTGAGCATCAGAAGAGGACAACAAAATTATGAAAAAAAAAAAACATTAAAGGACAGCATGAGGAGCATTACATAGTTTTATTATTCTTATTATTATTTATCAAATATAAACATCTTGTTTTTTCTGGAACAGTGAGCTTCATTTCATGTGTTTTTGGAATAAAACTTTTCCAAAGCTTTGCGGTTGTGTGGTGGTTACCATCCGCCACATAAAGAGGGGCTCCAGCTTAATATCCCATAAGGAGTATAAATGCTTTCCTCAGCGCATTGTTTTCTTCACTGACTATGGCTTTCTCCCAAAAATATACTAGAGTAATTGACAGTGGGAATGGCTGTATCTCTGTGTGCGAACATATGTGTTTGCTTTGTTGGTGTTTCTCTGCTTTGGATCCTTTATTACCTTGTGACCTGTCCATGGTGTACAGTACCTTGCGGAAGTATTCACCCCCTTGGATTTTTACTTATTTTGTTACATTCCAGCCCATATTTGGAAAGTTTTTATCCTATTTTGGATAAAAATGATGGATCTGCACAAAATAGTTTAAGTTTGTTAAGTGAAATGAAAAAAAAATATATATGAGAAAAAAAAGAAAAAACATGAGTAAAAACTGACAAATTGGCATGTGCATATCCACCCCCTTTTCTATGAAGCCCCTAAAAAGTTCTGGTGCAGCTAATTACTTTCAAAAGTCACATAACTAGTTAAATGAAGTCCACCTGTGTGCAGTCTATGTTTCACTTGATCTGTCAGTATAAACACACCCTTTCTGGAAGGCCCCTGAGGCTGCAACACCACTAAGCAAGAGGATTCACACCATGAAGACCAAGGAGCTCTCCAAACATGTCAGGGACAAAGTTGCTGAGAAGTACAAGTCAGGATAGGGTTATAAAAAATATAAAAATCATTGATGTTCACCCAGAGCACCATCAATCCAAAACTTTTAAATGGAAAGCAAATGGTACCACAACAAACTTGCGTGTGAAAAGAGCAAAAACACATTTCCAGTGAGAAATACCTCTGGTGTCGTTTCTTATCATCCATGGAGGAACAGACACTTTTCAGTTGTGGTGTAGCTAATGTATCGACCATCTTTGCTAACCATATAACCCACAGATTGGGTTATATGGTGCATGTATGAGTAGGGAATGTCTAACTGGCAGTAGACAGAAATCCAAAGTTAGAGTACTCCGAAAAAGTATGTCCTTTTACAGAGTTTTTCAGTTTTTGTTGTTTTGTATCATACAACTCAGTCAAATTTTAAATATACTGATATGAATAATCATTGCATGCAGTTTTTGCCGATTTCATTTATAAAGAAAAAACCAACCTGGGTGCATGTTAAAAAATACTGTTGTAGTCAACACCACCTAACTTGGCTCCTAGTCATGACCAAGACCAAAGCAATGAAAGACCATTTACAAACCAGAGCTGCAATGATCCTGTACAGGTACATCAGATAGAACATTGTGAAAAGTTTAATATTCGTGTCAATCATTTCAGAAAATAAAACTGCAGTGTCTTACAAAAGTTTTCACCCCTTTGACTTTTTACCTATTTTGTTTTGTTCCAACCTGTAATTTAAATGATTTTGAAGTTTATTTTATGTGATGGATCGGCACAAAATAGTCTAAATTGGTGACGTGAAATGGAAAAAATAAAAAACTGAAAATTGACATGTTTCCCTCCTCTTTGCTATAAAGCCCCTAAAAAACTCTGGTGGGACTCGTTTGTGTCAGTAGGTAACTTTACATCAGAGACCACAAAAATCACATGTGACATTCCCCAAGGGTCCATCTTAGGGTCTCTTCTATTCAATATCTACATGATCCCCCTAATTCAGATTTTAATAAACAACAACGTAAGTTATCATAACTATGCAGACGACACACAGCTATACGTTACGATGTCACCAGGTGACTATGAACCCATTCAAGCGCTGGGTAAATGCTTAGAAGAAATCAATGCATGGATGGGCCAAAATATTTTTCAGCTGAATCAAAACAAAACTGAAGTAATAATCTTTGGATCAAAGGAAGAGCATTTAAAAGTTAGCACATAGCTTCGGTTAATACAGCTAGAAACCACCAGTCAGGCTCGAAACCTGGGTGTAGTGATGGACTCAGACCTGAACCTTCAGAGGCACATAAAGACAGTAACAAGGTCAGCCTTCTATCACCTAAAGAACATCTCCAGGATTAAAGGACTAATGTCTCAGCAGGACCTTGAAAAACTAATTAATGCATTAATCTTTAGTAGAATTGATTACTGCAACGGTGTCTTCACAGGTCTGCCTTAAAAGTCGATCAGACACCTGCAGGTGATCCAGAACGCTGCTGTCCGTGTCCTCACTAGAACTGAGAAAGTGGAGCACATCACCCCGGTTCTAAAGTCCCTACACTGGCTCCTTGTAGCTCAGAGAATAGACTTTAAAATACTTCTATTAGTCTATAAATCACTGAATGGCTTAACACCAAAATACTTTACAGACTTGTTGTCAGTGTATCAACCACCCAGACCTCTCAGGTCTTCTGGCTCAAATCTACTCTGCATACCCAGAACCAGAACCAAACATGGAGAAGCAGCTTTTAGTTCTGATGCTCCACTAATCTGGAATAAACTCCCAGAAAACTGTAAAAGCACCGAAACCCTAAGTTGCTTTAAATCAAGATTAAAAACCTATTTGTTTAGAGTGGCCTTTGACTGTGCCATATAAACATTATTAGTTACGTTTTCAGTCCAATTTTCATTTCATTTTCTTATCCATCATTCTATTCTCTTTATTTTATTTTATTTTTTAAAATTACCTCTGTTGTTGTTTGATTTTCTGTATCATTGAAATGGTTTTACATATGCACAGCGCCTTGAGTGCCTTGTTGCTGAAAAGCGCTATATAAATAAACTTGACTTGACTTGGTGCAACCAATTACCTTTTAAAAGTCACAGAATTGTTGAAATAGAGTTCACCTTTGTGCAATCAAAGTGTCGCATGATCTGTCAGTATAAACACACCTTTTATGAAAGGCCCCAGAGGCTGCAACACCACTAAGCAAGAGGCTTCACACCATGGAGCTCTCCAAACAAGTCAGGGACAAGTTGTTGAGGAGTAAAAGTCAGGGTGTGGTTATAAAAAAGAGATTTTGATGTTCCCCCAGAACATCATTAAATCCATCATCTTTAAATGCAAAAAGCATGATACCATAACAAACTCACAAACTGGGCAACAGGACATTAATCAGAGAGCCAGCACAGAGACCAAAAGTAACCCTGAAAGAGTTGCAGAGGTCCACAGCTGAGATTGGAGTATCTATCCACAGGACCACAATTAGCCGTACACTCCAGAGAGCTGTGTTGTATGGAAGAGTGGCCAGAAAAAAGCCTTTACTTAGAGTTAAAAATAAGAAGGCACAACTCTTCAAATATATGGAGGAATGTGCCTTGGTCAGATAAGATGAAAATTGAACATTTAGGCCACCAACGAAAATGCTTTTTCTGGCTTGAACCCAGTGCATTCTATCACCACAAAAACATCCTTCCAACAGTAAAACATGGGGTTGGCAGCATCATGCTATTGGGGTGTGTTTCAGCTGCAGAACCTGAGAAGCTAGTTGGAGTCGAGGTAAAGATGGATGGTTCTACCTGGGATTTCACTCCGACGGGATTCTAGAATTGCGCCGCTCAAGGTGGCAGCAGGCTGGAGTAGCTCTGTTACTTTTGATTCTGATTTATTCTTTACTATTCCTCTTGTGGTGGATACAGTTGATTTTTTTTGGATGACTGTCCACTCCAGTGTCAGATGCTGTGCAGCTTGGAGGATTTTTCTTAATACTTTCTATTTTTGGACATTTGTTATGATGCATTGCCATGGCAAAAGGGTTGTTTCTTACAACCGGGAGCAGCTGATTAATATCTCAAAAGCTCAAATAATACTTCAGCTACAACCCCAAATCCCTGATGAGTTGAAAAGGAGACGCAGTGGATGCAGAGCAGGAGCTAAGAGAAGAGAGAGAAGGAGGAAGTTCAAACCATCTCTTCCGTCGATTTTGATGGGCAATGTGAGATTGTTGGGAAACAAGTTGGATGAACTCCAAGCCATACAAAGGACCCAGCCAGAGTACCGGGCATGCGGTATCATGTGTTTTACTGAGACATGGCTGCAGGATCATATCCCCGACTCCAGCGTTTCTCTGCCGGGCTTTTTAACCATACGAGCAGACAGAGATTTAAAGAGGAGCGGCAAATGTAAAGGAGGTGCACTGGCAGTACTTGTGAACAACAGATGGTGTAATCCAGGACATGTTACTGTGAAGTGTCATTTCTGCAGTCCAGATATTGAACTGTTGGCAGTAAGTTTTCGTCCATATTATTTACCCAGAGAGTTCACCGGTGTTATTTTGGCAACAGTTTACGTTCCACCTTCCGCTGTTGCTGACATTGCATGTGATGCCATCAGGTCAGTTGTTGCTAAGCTACAGACACAAAACCCCAATGCTTTTGTGGCAATTTCTGGTGATTTTAACCATGCTTCACTCTCTGCTACACTTCCAACGTTTCAACAATTTGTCAGCTGCTCTACCAAAGAAAACAAAACATTGGATTTGTTTTATGCAAATGTCAAGGACTCATACATCTCTACAGCAAGACCTCCTTTAGGCAAATCAGATCACAATCTTGTTTTTCTCTGCTCGAAATATAAGCCCTTTGTTCTGAGGCAACCTGTAATAAAGAGGACTGCGAGAAAATGGTATCAGGAAGCTGAAGAAGCTCTGAAAGGTTGCTTTGAGGCTACAGACTGGGACGCACTGTGCCAGCCACATGGAGAGGACATCAATGCCATGACTGAGTGTGTAACCGACTATATAAACTTCTGTGTGGATAACATCATCCCCACCAGAACCGTGAGATGCTTCCCCAATAACAAACCTTGGGTCACCAGTGACCTGAAGGACCTGCTTAACAAGAAAAAAAGAGCCTTCAGAGAGGGAGACAGAGAATTATTGAGGATTATACAGAAGCAACTTAAAGTCAAGATAAGACACAGCAAGGAGGTGTACAAGAAGAAGCTGGAGAGCAAGCTCCAGCAAAACAATATCAGAGATGTGTGGACAGGGATGAAGAAGATCACAGGCTTCAAGCAGAAGGATGATCAGACCGATGGAGGTCTGGACAGAGCCAATGAACTGAACACATTCTTCAATAGGTTCAGTTAAGAAACAAGCTTCGCATCCTCCTCTCCTGCTCACAGCCAAACAGACATTCCATCTTCCTTTGACCCACAGGACCCACAGCTGTCCAGTAACACCTCACATTTTTATCTTCCACCTCAGCCCTAGACCCTTCTGCTTCTACATGTTTGTCTTCAACCATATAAGAAGATGCTGATACTTCCTTTGCTTCCCCATTCCACCTGTGTGTCTCAAGAAGTCAGGTGAAAAGACAACTGGAGAGACTGAATAGGAATAAGGATGCAGGTCCAGATCATGTCAGCCCTAGAGTCCTGAAGGCCTGTGCAGAGCAGCTCTGTGGGATTCTGCAGCACCTCTTCAACCTTAGCCTGGCCCAGAAGAAGGTTCCGGTGTTGTGGAAGACCTCCTGTCTTGTTCCGGTACCAAAGAAAACGTACCCATCAGTCCTCAATGACTATAGACCTGTTGCCCTTACATCTCACATCATGAAGGTCCTAGAGAGACTCCTGTTGGCCCACCTGAGTAAGCAAACAGTAAACCATCAAGACCCCCTTCAGTTTACTTATCGCTGTGGAGTTGGAGTTGAAGATGCCATCATACACCTGCTTCAAAAAACCCACTGTCATCGACAAAGCCAGTAGCACTGTGAGGATCATGTTCTTTGATTTCTCCAGTGCATTTAATACAACCCAACCTGATTTGCTTTGTCAGAAACTCCAGAAGACTCGGGTGGAGGCCTCAACAATCTCCTGGATCAAAGACTACCTGATAAACAGACCACAGTTTGTGAGACTGAAGGGTTGTGAGTCTAACCAGGTAGTCAGCAGCACAGGAGCACCTCAGGGGACTGTACTCTCACCATTCGTTTTCACTCTGTACACCTCAGACTTCCAGTACAAGACAGACTCCTGTCATCTGCAGAAATACTCGGATGATTCTGCAGTCGTGGGGTGGATCAGAGATGGACAAGAAGCTGAGTACAGGAAGGTAGTGGACCGCTTTGTGGCATGGTGTGGAAACAATCATCTCATTTTGAACGTGACTAAAAAAAAGGAGGTGATTGTAGATTTTAAGAGAAACAGGAATAAGTCAAAAACTATTTCAATCATGGGAGAAGAAGTGGAGGTGGTGGAGGAGTATAAATACCTCGGTGTTCACCTGGACAACAGACTAGAGTGGAGATGCAACTGTGAAGCCATCTACAAGAAGGGGCAGAGCAGACTGTACTTCTTGAGGAAGCTTAGGTCCTTTGGTGTTTGCAGTAAGATGCTGCATATCTTCTATAAGTCTGTTGTGGAAAGTGTGATCTCTTCTACCATCATCTGCTGGGGAAGCAGCATCAGAGCCAGGGACTTAAAAAAGCTCAACAAGCTGCCCACAGCCATCAGCATCTACAACGGCTCTTTGAGGAAACCTTCATAATGAGCTACAACAACATTTAATTTCCCTTTGGGATTAATAAAGTATTTTTGAATTGAATTGAATTGAATTTCACCTTGCAGCAGGACAATGATCTGAAGCATACTGCCGAAACAACACTTGAATGGTTAAGGAGAAGCATTTAAATGTGTTGGAATGACCTAGTTAAAGATCAGACCTCAATCCACTTAAAAATCTGTGGTTAGACTTCAAGATTGCTGTTCACAAGCAAAAATCATCCAACATGAAGGAGCTGAAGCAGTTTTGCCATTTGAAATGAGTGAAAATCCCAGTGGCAAGACGTGACAAGTTCATAAAGACTTATGCCAAGCGACTTGCAGCTGTAATTCCCGCAAAAAGTGGCTCTAGATAGTACTGATTTTAGGGGGGATGAACAGTTAAGCACATTGAAGTTTTCTGTTATTTTGTCCTATTTGTTGTTTGCTTCACAATAAAAAAAAAAACATCTTCAAAATTGTCAGAATGTTCTGTCAATGAAATGTCTGGTGCCCCGATGAAGGGTGTAAAATTTACGTTGGTCAGAAATCTGTCAGAGTAGTTACTTTTGCCGTGTTTTCATCATATATATATTTTTTCTTTTGTACATTTAATATTCACCCGACCATGTTTGGTTGAAATTTCCATGCTACAAACACAGTCTATGCATGCCTTCAGTGCACAAATAATTAGTAGATTAACTAGTCAAAAAATTAGATCTGACTGCACTGCTAAAATAGTCACCTAAATACAAGCATTCACCATGTATGGGGTTTATATCTTGTCTGGATGTTGTGCTGCTCATGGCACAGAATTTTGTGACATACCATTGACATGTCTGTGGGAGCCTGGTGTAACAAGAGATGAAATTGTGTATGCATAGTGTCAAATAATCAGGAAGACAGATATATACGCCTTCCTTTACTATTGAAGCACAAGGAAGATACAGTGGAATAGTGTGACAACAAACGCTTCCTTAGCTGCATATCTGTTTTTCCTCTGCATATATTTAGACGGAGATGCACAGAGAAATTGGCTGAGTGGGATTTCAGCTCAGCCGCAATCAGTTGTCAGTTGGTCAAAAACTCAAAAATGCTGCCTTTGTGAATGCAAATTATCTAGAAGTTACGGAAGAAGGAAGAATAACAGTTATCTGGGGCAGCGCATGGTGTAGCGGTATAGCGTGGGCCCTATTTACAGAGGTTATTGGTCTTCAACGCAGTTGTTTCGGGTTTTACTCCTGACATTGGGACATTTGCTGCATGTCTTCACCCCTTCTCTTGTGACCAATTTCCTGCCTGAACAGTTATCTTTATAAGTTTATATTTTCAGTATCAGTAAGCCGTTTAGAATGAAGTCAGAGGGAGCATAAAAAGTGTAAGGAGCAGATAACAGGAAGGCTAAGGATATTACAGCAAACTTATTTTATCTTTTTGAGCTTTCAACATCTCTCTAAGAATACCTCTGCAAATGTCAGAGTTAAGGTAAAGGTGTATATTCTATGAGAAATACTAACAGAAACTGCTGTTTACAATTACTAATACCAACTATGCTAATTACTAATATAAGTTAAATACCTTCTTAGGATTTATTTAGTAAACCCTGTTTTGCAGCTCTTCCTAACCCTAAGAAGAAGAAAAAAAAAATCATTAATGGTCACATCAGGAAGGGCAGAATGTGACATTTTTAATATTATTATTATTGCAGATCAAATCTTACATACATGTAGCAATGGCGGAAAGGAAAACTTCCCTTTTAATAGGAAGAAACATCCAGCAGAACCAGGCTCAGTGTGAGTGACCATCTGCCATAGCCGACTGGGCGTTTGAGAAGACAGAGCATACACACACAAAGAAACAGATGATCACTGATCTAGGAGTACTTTCTATGTTAAAGAAAAGTAAAAAAGTAAATGACAATAGTAACTCCTTTAGTAGCTTCATCTACAAAAGAAAAGCAGCTAAGCAGAGAAACTCTGAGCCAGTTTTCAAGTCTAGAGTATGAAAGAGAGCACATACATTTAGACACAGTAAAAGCTCAGCCAGTAGCTATGTCCAGGAGAGAGACAGGGTTAAACAATGAAAGACAGGGCCAAGTGTATCATCTATGGAAGAAGAACATTAAGTTGTTGGCAGCAGTACATCAGCCAAGGCCCCCTTCCAGGAAGGTGTCACAGCTAAATACCAAGCCACGCCAAGTGTAGCTTCTAGAAAGAACAAAAACAGAGTGAGGACATGAAGTTAAAAGCTAAAACAGCAAATAATGCAAAATTAGAGAGTAGTATGACAATGTAGCAAAGTGAGGGACACACTGCTTAATTGTGTGACATCATGGGAAATTTAAAGGAAATCAGCCAAGATATCAGGAAGACAACTGTGGACCTCCACAAATCTGGTTCATCCTTGGGTACAACATCCAAATGCTAGAAGGTATCATGTTAATTTGTTCAAACAATTACACAGAACCACAAACAATGTAATAATGCCCAGGCATCACGCTATTCAGGAAAGTTCTGTGTCCCAGAGATGAACATTTTTGGGTTCAGTTGTGCCTATCATGACACTAACTCAAAGGCAGTTCAGCAAGGAAGAAGCAATTTCTTCAAAATCCAACATAAAGGGGAATTTGGAAATACACTCAAGGCCAAGGATCTTTTATGTTTGGAGACATGTTTTGTGGTCTGATGAAACAAAATTTAATGTTGTTGCCACCCACCCCTGTAGCACCATGCTGTGTGGGTGTTTTCCTGCAGCAATGACTGGAGTACAACATTACAGAATAGATGACATCATGAGCAAAGTACATTTTCTGGAAATAGTGAAGCAACATCTCAAAACATCACCCAGTTAATAAAAGGTTTAACACAAAGAGGTATTCCAAATGGACAATGACCCTAAGCATACCGGCAAATTAGATTAAAAGAGGCTTAAAGACAACAAAGTCAATGTTTGGAATACCCATCAGAAAGCTGTGATCTCACTTATAAAAACAATTTAAATGTATGTGGTTAAAGGAGGCCTACAAACCTGACCCAGTTACACCAGTTCTGTCTGGAGGAATGGGCCAAACTTCCAACTATTGTCTAAAGCTTCTGTAAAGATTCCCAAAACATTTGACCCTAGTCATACAGTAGGCATTGCTACTAAATACTGAGCAAATGTATGTAAGCTTTTAAATTTAAATAAAGTAAAAAATAATTCTCAAAACAATTCTGTCATTATTCAGGAATTTAGCAAATAAGAATATTGTTTGGTAATCCTAATTTACCTAAAACAGGAAAAGTTTCTTATTTAAAGCCAGAAAGCCAGAATATAATGTTTTTGTTTTACTTTTTATTAAGTGCATGTGAAAATCTGGTTGTACATATAAACCAACATATGATAAATAAAATTGAAACCTACTATTATAATTTTCAGGTTTTCCATGCATTCTTATTACTATGTATTAGGACCACTTTTTACTGTTTTATAGCTTTCTTTTTGTGTCCAGATATATGGCTCCTTAAAACCTAAACATGTTTCAAGATCTAAGACAGATAAAAAGCCACAGAAGCAGGAAGCTGGTCAATTTCATGTTTAAAAATATCCAAATGAAACTAACACTGCTGATCTAAAATTTTACTTGTCTTTAGTGATGACTGGCATTTCTGAATGAAAGTTATGATTTCTTATCAGCGCTGTTATGATAGGTATAACCTCAGCTATATCGATATAACACTATTTTTAGTAGTACTGCACATCAGTGTAATAGATTGTGCCCAAGTAAGAATTTCCACATTAAGCAGCAAGGTTACGATGTTTAATGGGACACTCAGAATTGACGATCTTATCAGAACTGATGGGAGCATGGAGATCAATAAAACATCTCGAAGTCTACTTAAACTCTAATCTTTGCCAGAAGTTGTGGGCCTGGTTATGAGATATCAACCTTGATAAGCATGGCTAGAACCCTTATCGTGTATGTGCATCTCATATTTTGTAAAAGGACTTGGTGAGCTCGTGCGTGTGCAGTATACATCTCCACAGCTGAGAGAGAGCGGGAACAGCAGAAAGATTAGATCTCGGCTTTCTGACTTTACACCGCTACAAAGGCTGAATCTCTCCTCCGTCTCAAGATTGCTATCTCTGATGTAACACAAGTATAATGCAGAAGAAGGTATAAGGCACTTATTTTTTTATCAGAGTGTGAGGGTTGTCTATAGAGGAACATACTTTCAAGATCATTCCAGCATAAAGCTCTTTTTTAACAAATCTGAATCTGAATCAGCTTTATTGCCAAGTTCGTACATACAAACAAGGAATTTGACTCCGGTACACTTAGCTCTTTGGTTTTGTTTTTGCATTACAGAATATACATATTTACAATGTACAATATACACATATATAATAAAAAATCAAACAGAAAAACCACTGCGTACATGTGGACGGCTACTGGAGCAATTGCCTTCACCTAACTCAGCATTTAAATGCAAAGACTTTTAAAGTTAATTGTATAAAATATTAGAAAACACAGAAAAAAAGATAAAAGGAGTCTGTGCATGAAAATAATCTGAATATAAATGAGACTTTTGAATGCTGTGCAAACTTCCTTGAGTATTAGATTGTTTTCACGTTTCAAAAGAAACCACCAGCTATATTGTTTACATCTCCTGTGTACACAGTGCATGAAAAACATATACAGAGATGGTTAATTAGTTTCTGTGTGTTCACTGCACCTTATTTGCTTGGGGCAAATATCAAGAGAGCACACAGGCCTGGAAATTAATACTTAATGACTGTCATTTATTTGCTATTTTGCAATTATCATGGGACATATACAGGTGGAGGTAGCGTGTGGAACTTAAGCAAATACTTACTGAGTGGGGTTTTTAGTGTTTGCATAGGTTGAGACAAAACAACCTTAACAGCTATTGCATGTAAATAATTATTTGATCTTAGTTTGAGTTTGTTTCTCCGCTTAGATATGAGCATTTCTAATGTTTCATTGTAATGGAGAGGAACACAAAATCAACCAAACTCTCAGAAGAACCATCTCACATAAGAGTTAAAAATGGATTTACATGTGATTGAGTGAAATAACTATTGGTTGTCTAGATAAAAAGTTACTGTGAAAAGTGCGAGGAACATTTACTTGAAAGCACAGTGATCTGATATTTCTTGTAGTAGGATAAATTTTGCTCCACTCTTTTTAGCAGAGATTTGCTAAACTGAATATGTTTTCTAGCGGCCACTGGATATTTGGTTCTGCTGCTCATTGACCTTCATGTGTTTCTTTACCCAGTACTTTTATTGCCTTGCTGGCATTATTTCAGGGTTATCATATTGGAAAACCAATCCACAACCCATCTCCTTGTGTTGCAGATAAGAGAAGGAGGTTCTCATCCATCTTCTGTTCCTGTAATGCAGAAATGTTGTCCTGTTCCCTTACAAGAAAAACAGCCCCTAAGCATAATGTTTCCACCTCCATGCTCGACTGTTGGTATTGTGTCCCCAGGTCATTTTCAGCATTTCATTTTCTTTAAACATGATGAGTTGAGTTGATGTGCTGACTGCAGAACTTTCCCTGAATCATTTAGATCACCGATGTCAAACTATCCTCGAGAGCCGCTGTCTTGCAACTTTGGATGTGTCTCTCTGTCAACACACCTGAATCATGTGATTAAGTCATTAGCAGGACTTAGTAGAAGTCGAATGCATGAGGAGGTGATTCAGTCCTTTGATGCAGGTGTCTTTGGTGACTTGGGACACATCAAAAAGTTGCAGGACACCAGCCCTCGAGGACTGGAGTTTGATCCCTGATTTAGATGATTAAAGATACCAAAGAAAATGCAAGGTTAAAAACAAACCAGTCCCCTTTCCGACCAGATCACCTACAAACATAAAAAACATACACATTCATTCACACACGCATAAAGACCTCAGATGTGCACATGCAAAATTGTAGAAGATTATGGCAACTAAAGAAACTTAAATGTAATGTATGTATTGTGGAAAACAATGACGATTTCATAACTGTAGTGAGAAAAAAAAATAAATACACTTTAAGACATGGAGGCCTAAATTATGTTAAACTAGTAACACCAATAAATAAGATAGAATAATAATGAAAATTCATACTGCAATTTCACTTTTACCCACTTTCACTTCAGATCATAGGCAACTTAAGGTACATTGTTTTGCCCGGGGTATTTTTGAAATGTCATGAGGAGATAAGATTGATTCAAACCGACAACCTCCCAACTGACAAGATGTCTTAGTATTCCTTCTTAGGCTTACCATGCTCATAGTCTGATATATATTCACAGAGTGTTTCATGCTGCCTCTGAACCATATAGTAGCAAATTTCAAGAGGAGAACCAAAGCATCTACAAACATTCAATGTTGAAACATTGTTGATGTTGTTACATGTTGTGGTCTAATAGTACTGTCATTGGAACTGAAAGTTCTAAAAGAATGCACCCAACAGAGAATAAGGATGAAACTGTATCCGTCTAAGAGTTTGTGAAGAGATTGTTTATAAACAAACACAAATAAAATGTTTTCTGTAATGTTTTCTGTAAAATACTGTATGCACTAGCACAAACTGGTGTCTTTTTTGTATTGTCTAGAAAAAGTTCTGCAAAAACTGGAATTTGATCTGGGATTTCCCATGTCAGGATAAGTATAGAAAAATAAAATAAAAATATGCCAAATTAATTATTTTTCCAGACTTTATTTCATATCACATTGTGTAAAAGTTCATCTTTTTTGTGTCCTGCTCTTTCTCAGTGTGTCCTGTCTTCCTTCCAAGTCCCTTCTTTTTTTTCCTTTCTCATCTTTCTTCTCTTTCTGGTCCTTTTGTTCTTTGTTTCTTTCCTTCCTTCTTAGTCTTATTTCCTTGTCTCCTTCCTCCCTTTCTTCATCTTTCATTCCTGTCATTCTTATTCTAACTCCTTTCTTGTATATTTCCTTCCTGTCCTTGTTTGTGTTCTACCTCTCTTACTTCTATCCTTCTTCCTTTCCTCCTTGACTCCAGCCCTTCTGTTTATTGTCCCACATCTAAACCTTGCCCACTGTGTTGTGATTATGAATATAATATTCAATAAGGCGGTGGTATTAGTACAAAATTGAAAGGGGTGAGCCGAGCTCTGGCATTATTGAACAGCAAAACTCTGCAGACACACAGAATGAATTCACACAATTTCTTAAAATACAATAATTTTTTAATAAAAGTAAGTCAACTCAAAGTCAAACATATTTCAATCAACAAACTTTACTATTCTAAAACAATCTAACTAAACTACCAAGGAGAATGAAAGAATAAGGAAGACTACTGGGCTACGTACAATATAAAAAAGTTGATCACAGATGACTGAAAGAGTGATGCAATATTACCATGCAGTGTTTATGTTTGAGAACCAATAATTATCATGAAATCTGGAAATGAAGTTAAGTTAGTCTTGGAACTAACTTAGGCAATAATTGGTATACCTTCAAACAACCATTCACAATGCAAGATCAGATTATTATTATTATTATTTTAATAAAATAATATTTTAAAGAAGGATTTGCCAAATGAAAGCAACCTTCTAGATGACCAATTCTCAACGGTGTTTAATTAGCTGCCTTTATTTCGTCAGTCATTTTCTACCGCTTATTCCATAGTGGGTCACGGGGAAGCTGGTGCCATCTCCAGCAGTCTATGGGAGAGAGGCGGGGTACACCTGAACATTGTTTAGACTCTTGGATCCAGTTTGAAGAGTTATGTCTGTTGGCCAGCAAAGAGACATTAGCGCGCTGTGTCTCTCCTTCCAGTTCTGCTAGAGACCTGCGTGGAAGAGGTTTTTTGTTGACACTTGGTATTTTTATTCAAACAGTGACATCACAGGAAGTCCTCTGTTACTCCCTTGTGTTCTTGTTCCTGGCTGTGCAGGAAGTAGGTTAATGCGATTTATTTTGAAAGGTCCGGAAAAGTTCTTACTGGCCTTTAATGTTGTAACCCATGACTGGGGTCCCAACAACTGCATAAATATTTGCCTTAAATTTTATGTGAAATTTTAGTCATTTGGATTTTAACATAAAAAATTAACATTAAAGACTGTGAGCTCTGAAATGTTAAGTTTGGAAAAGTCTAGAACTTCTCAATGAAAAATGTTTAGGAACCCTGATCATTACTTTCTGCATAAAAATGAGACAGTACACAGTGTCAGACTGATGAATGTGAAGTAAAGTCTCTGTTTCCTTAAAAAGGATTAAGGTCTAATACACATATGCAGCGCAGCACACAAGGCCAGTTGAACAAATTTATTGTTTTTAACCAGCTAGCATGAAACCTGATCTAAATCCTTATAAAAACTCCTGTAGATGGCTAAAATTAACCCCTGCAAATGGCACTAATGCAAACTTAAAATATATCCAACCCATGCTGGCAGAAGATTGCCAGAAAGTACCAACAAGAGGCTTCTTGACAGACACATGAAAAATGTGGTGGCTGTCACTGTTGCCAAAGGCTCTGCTACAAAATATAAGTACAGGCTGTATGAAAAATAGACTAGAAAATGATGGCAATAACACTGACCAAGACTGTATTTTCATGCATTTAGAATTCCCACATTCCCTTTATTCAAGTTGCCTTCTGGCTTAGCCTTATGGAGTTGCCAGAAAGACAGCGGTTGCTTAAGTACTTTCTTTTTTCCGTGTTTAACTGTAAAGGTATTTGATCAAATGACAAACTTATCGTTCGCTCACACACATTCAAGGAACTTAAATTAGACTGCATATGCCAGTAATTTGACTGTTTGTGTTTCTCTGTTTGTTCCCGCTTCTCCTCACTCATGTTGTGTGAAACTCGTGGAAGCATGTTGCTCATTCTGCATTCTGTGTTGATCTCATTTTCAGAATGACTCAATATTGGCTGGCAGCAGCGAGTCGGTGGGATGCATGTGTATCCAGATTTACCCGCTGAAGGATCCCTCTCCCCTCATTTGCCATGCAATTTAAAAAGAATATGAAACATCTTGCACCGAGAGCGGCTCCTTCTTCCCTTTCAGCATATTCTTTCCATTGCACTCATTCATTGTGCGTGCCAGAGAGGTCCACGAGACTCATTAGCGCCTGCCTCTGTGTTTGATGCCGTGTTTTCCCCAAGGCATTACTAGCACCATTAGCCCAGGCTGCAGTGTGATTTCAAACTGCCTGGGCAGACGGATGTCTTCCAAACCGAGGAGTTTGCCTTTCTTTAATTAGCATTTTTCCAACGTCAATATATTTTCCTCTGGCCTCCTAGGACCAAAAATCTGCCGAATTAATTATGAACAGCCTTGCTGTCTTCCACTTTCGTTTGCTCCCGCTTCCTTCTTGTCCATGTGAAGCAGTCTTGGTTTGCAAGCTTCTGCTTCTGGTTGGCAGTGGACATTCAGCTAGTGCAGTTTTGCTTAATTAGGACAGATTTTGTTATGCAATTGACCATTTTAAAAACAAACTTATTGCTACAAGCTGGATTATTGTATATGGAGTGGATAAGGCTTTTTATGTTATATGTTTACATGGGTTTTAACTTTCTGTCATCTTTTAAAAATTAAACTACCTTGTTAGAGTATTCATAACATAAGTATTCATAACATTCAGTATTCAAACATAATCTCATCCTGAAACATTACATAAGTGTACATCTGTATCAACTCCATTTGCTGGGGGGCAAAATTTGTATCATTCTTGAACTGCGGTTGAAGCCACACAAAATTATTCAAAGGACCGCAAATAGCCCCAGGCCGCACTTTGGACACCCCTACCCAAAGGTGATGTGCATTTTTTTGCTCTGTCATGAATAGAAAAGAAAAAATGAGACCACAGACTTGAAAAGACAAGGATTGGTCTGGGACACAATATGGTGCAAGAGATAAAGTTAAAAAGGGAAGAGATAACCCATTCCACTGCTCATCCTCTAAGACAGGGTTTGGAATAGACACATCTCATGAGAGCTCTCTATGGCAACCACTCTTATCTCCCCCCTCAATACAGCATCCTCCTATTAAATTCAGTTAATGCATATGTGAACATTCACTAATGAGGGAATGAGGGGTTATGTCCCTGTTGCATACTGTAAATACTATGCTGCTAAATAGGAGCAAAGGTTCAGAATCAGAGGTTTTCCAGAAAGCTATTCAGCAATGTATTCTAATACTACTTTCATCTATCTATCTATCTATCTATCTATCTATCTATCTATCTATCTATCTATCTATCTATCTATCTATCTATCTATCTATCTATCTATCTATCTATCTATCTATCTATCTATCTATCTATCTATCTATCTATCTATCTATCTATCTATCTATCTATCTATCTATCTATCTATCTATCTATCTATCTATTTGCATAGATAGATTATATATATATATATATATATATATATATATATATATATATAATACACATACATGTATACTGTCAACTTCTCCCAAGGAACCCTAAAGCTTGTTTACTTGTCCTAAAACATACAAGTAACTATCCTTTTTATTTTTAATATCCCTTAAATTGATTTGAGGAATCCTGCATCTTTTGAATTGTGCTCTATAGAAAAACATTAACACATTTGAGGCATGTGAGTTAAAGGAACACTCAGGTGTATTTGGTTGAGATATCTACCCTCTGCCTTGGAAAGAGTTTAAAAGTTAAAGATTTTAGAATCCTCTTAAACTTTTATGTATCTGCTGCATCTGTGTCATACAAATATGTGGATTTAAATAAGTAAATGAATGCTCTAGCAAGACAGTTCTATGGCATATGATGCTGTAAAAAGCTTAAGGTGGTCTCCAGCTAAGGCAGGCTGCCATGGATTCTTTTGGACATGTGTAATAAAAACCTCATGTGCATCAGTGCAACAGAATTTAAATGTGTGCTGCTCAAATATCACAGCAATGAGCCAATAATGTAAAGACAAACACTGCATGCAGGGTGCATACAGTGGCTCCAATGGTAGGGCAGTCCAAGACTTTATTCTCTGTTCCATTGTCTTAATCGTCCGTCCATCCATCCATCCATCCATCCATCCATCCATCCATCCAATCTTTCTTTTTTCCTTTCTTTCCATCCTTTTTTTCTTCACATTCTTTACATCCTTATCTTCCTTTCTTCCTTCTTCTTCTCCATTTGACTTTCACTCCTTTCCTTGCAAGGGTTTCGAAAACCTCAACTTGTGCCTGAAAAAATGGGAAAATTAGACGTGAACACTGAGTAGAAACCTGATGTTTAATAACAAATAATAACTGTTTGCCCACATGGGACAGGTTACTTTAGTGAGGCATAACTCACAGAGGTTACAGGTCATGATATTTAAAAAGAAATGCACTTTCATGCCTTCATGTTTGGATTCACGTAAAAAGCCTCTTTAGATACACCAACATACATAGCAAGCTGAAAAGTCATGTTCTTGGAGTTTCTTTTGGTCTGGTACAAGAACAAAACCACTGACAGATTGTGTGTAAGAAAGACGCTGTGTGACAATATTTGAACAATGAAATACTGCAGGCAAGTCAGAGATCTAAGGAATCATCTGGAGGAGAGGAAGCTTAGAGGCCTTCCCGTAATTATGAGGTAAGTGAATTATGAAAGGATTATTTCTTATTTGTTGGAGGATGTTACCGAAGATCCATGAAGGACTCTGTTTGGCAATGACTGCGTGTGTTGACTAGAGGATTGTTCGAGGAATTACTGCTGATCACCAGGTGGTTTAAAGCAAGAGTACAGACAGACAGGTAGCTGGAGGTAAGGAGCTCTTGTGCGGACTTGATGCAGACCAGGAAGTTGTCCAAGGACTAAGGAGATGCTTTGGTGGAAACATGAGATGAGTGCTAGATGAAGATTTTTATTTGATAGAATAAATTCCAACAGATTAAGCAGATTTGTGTATAATGACTGAAAGATGGGGATCACAACCTTGATTGAGCTCACGTAACATATGATTTGTCAAAATTCTGCAATATCTTGTGAGTACTACAGTTTTAATGATAAACAAACCAATTTGATGTTTGCAAGTAAAACCTTAAGAGGAAGAAGAGGAGAACAAGTTAAGCAAAAATAGATGACAATTGGTTCTTTGTTTCCTGAAATTCTTTTCTGTGTCTTGCTCAGTGTCAGTTTTTCATATGGGCAACATGGCTCATTTACAATGGCAGCAAGGCCTCTTCATGATTATGTGACTAAAAAACATCTGTCAGTTGTGCCTTATACCAGTTTTCTCTTACTGATATACATGTACGGTATATTCATAATCCACCGTGTATGCAAGAAAACACTGCCTTATCTGAGACTAATAAGGCTCAGATTAACTAAGTAAAAGGCTTTATTCAGCTAGTCTTGACAAATTTAAAAGATACTGAGTACAGATTATGGGAAACACAATCTTTACAATTTGTTCTTATTTATGTTTTGAATAGGTTTTTGGTGTTGAGAGGCAGTGAAGGAGCTTCCATTGCTGCAAGAACCACAAGTTCTAAGCTCACTTTTTCCTTCACTGTTCACAACATGTGTTTGCAGTTGGGTCGTGATCAGTTGACCCTACCCGGTTTTAAAGATTGAATATAAAAATTCAATGTTTGATTGACTACGACTAAGGTTAGGTCAGGTCAATTCCTCTCACATACATATTTTGTGCCAGCTAGCCATACCGACTGTACCAGCTAGTGTAGACTGGGGAAGACTTTGCCAAACAGTTAATTTGTAAGCAAAAACACTTCTGGTGTGTCTTCAGCCTAATAATTTGAAGGAGAACTCAATTACTGCAACCATTGATGACATTTTGGTCTCCTCTTAGTGTGTAAAGATAGAGATTGGGTATTGGTAGTGCAAAGAAAGGTAGGACGAGAGAGGATAAATACAGAAAACTAAACTAGAAGACCAAACCAGCCCTGAATAATGACAAGGGAAAATTGAAACAGCAGCTTTAGTCTCCTCTTAATCATCATCAGTAGCTGCAGTAAAGATTCCCATTAGCCATGTAGTGTTTAATAAAACCACTCACATTTTCTATATATTTTGATTTATATCATTAGACCTCGTCTCTTTGGTGTCCCTGATAATTTCCTTATCGCTGCAATAGAACCACTTATTTCTAATGCAGAACCTATTCAAATTCTTAATATAACTGAAAGACTTAAAAAAAATATTGAAAGGTAGAAATTGCTCAAGGCTGGCATACCAGTGAAAGTTACTTTATTAAAAAACCTTTGCCTTTGTGTGAAACTGTATGTCTGTGGTAACCTTGGAGACACTTGGAGTGGCGCTGAAAGCTGTCAGTATCACGTTGGAATACTGGCAGTTGTATTACAACATCACGGAAAAACTGTTCAAAAGAGCAGCACTTCCCGTCTGAACACTCCCATAGAAAAGACATTGCTCCAGTTTTATACATCAAATTCACCTTATTCATCATTTTTTCAAAACAGCCTGTAGAAGAAGGAATTATACATTCTCTGCAACTCTGAGGCAGCTTTAACAAGTTTGACAAAATCTGAAATGATTGTTGTTAGTCTTGAGCAGAGATGCCAATCCTGGTGTTCTCTGGCAAATGCCAAGCGTCCTGCATGGTGTTGGGCTGTGAGCACAACCCCCATTTGTGGACGTCGGGCCCTCATACCATCCTCATGGAGTTGGTTTCTAACCGTTTGTGCAGACACATGCACATTTGTGGCCTGCTGGAGCTCATTTTACAGGGTTCTGGCAGTGCTCCTCCCGTTCCTCCTTGCACAAAGGTGGAGGCAGTGGTCCTGCTGCTGGGCTGTTGCCCTCTTACGGCCTCCTCCATGTCTCCTGGTGTACTGGCCTGTCTCCTAGTAGCGCCTCCAGGCTCTGGACACTACGCTGACAGACAGCAAACCTTCTTGCCACAGCTCGCATTGATGTGCCATCCTGGATGAGCTGCACTACCTGAGCCACTTGTGTGGGTTGTAGAGTCCGTCTCATGCTACCACGAGTGTGAAAGCACCACCAACATTCAAAAGTGACCAAAACATCAGCCAGAAAGCATAGGTACTGATAAGTGGTATGTGGTCCCTACCTGCAGAACCACTCCTTTATTGAGTGCGTCTTGCTAATCGCCAAAGATTTCCCTCTGTTGTCTATTCCATTTGTACAACAGCATGGGAAATTGATTGTCAATCAGTGTTGCTTCCTAAGTGGACAGTTTGATTTCACAGAAGTTTGATTTACTTGGAGTTATATTGTGTTGTTTAAGTGTTCCCTTTATTTTTTTGAGCAGTGTATATATTATTCAATACATATTTTAAAAGACAGGAATATCAGTTTCATATATTGACAAAATATAGTTTATATAGTATTGGGGCTCATGCCATATCCATCACCAAATGTGCTGCTAATAGATAAATAAGCATCAAAATTGAAGCACAGAGCAATGGAAGTATGTGGCCTCGGCGGAGGAATTATGGTTTTATTTGGAACACATGGATGACAGATTGCACATGTTTCAGCATGTAGTACCACAAGAAGACTAGCCAATGGAGGCATTATAATGGTTTGGCCAATGTTTTGTTGTCAATCTTTAGGCTCTGACCTCCCTGTGGAAGTTACTTTAACATGCACCACCTACCTCTGAATTGTTGCAGACCATGAATACCCTTTCAAAGATGTGGTATTCCTTAATAATTTTGGTGTCTTTCACTTTGACATAGCAACCATATTAACCATTTGAGTCTGATGCTAATATCTTGGTGTCAGATACCACATTCAGGGTCAACCTTCAGGGGTATAGCGGGGTACGTACCTGTAGCTAGACGTAGTTTTTAACCTATACAATTGCACTCCATGGTCACATTTGGTATTTCTTTTACTATGTTAAAAATGATCATGCATTCCTCTGATTATGTGTCTAAAGGCAGAGTCAACTTACAACCCAATATTTGTTTTAAGATTGTTCCTTTTTCCCTCTTCATTGGAACGCTTTTAATCTTTCAGTGGTTTTGACTAATATACTATTCAGCTGAAACCTTCTGAACATAAGAAGACTACATAGATTGCAAGATAATTTGGTGATAGTAAACACATAAAAGTGGTTCATAAAGTCAACCACGGTAGACTGTATTGGCCAGACACAACCATTGAATATCTGCAGCAGTTTTTATAAAATCCATATGTTCTGGTCTATGTGTTCTATTAAGAAACTGGAAGAGAAAGTTGATTTTTAATGATATATCCAGCTGAGACTTTCAGATCCATTGCTTCACTATTGCCAAGACTGGTTGCCAAGCCAACAGGCCTATGATGAGCCTAATCCTAACAGCCTGACCATGTTTGCAGCTGTAGTACAGAGTATGCCACTGTTGTCATCTTAGTAAACATCAGTGGGGAGGAATAATATAAAACATCGCATTGCTCTTAAACCTGAGAAAGTGAATTTCTTTACATTAAGCTTTACTAACATGATTTTAGAGTTCACCATGTCTCATTTCTAGCCAATGTGCAACCCCCCCCCACAAACCAAAAGAACCATAATACTAACACCACCCACGTAAGTGTTTTTTTTTTATTTCTCTCCATTCTGTATCCTGCATCAGGAATGCATATGTCAAAAAACTGGAACCACTGCAACTGTATTATTAAGTCATACAACTTATTCAGACGAGACAAGCAGGGCATTGCATTTGCAGCACCCTTGAACAAAAACCAATCAAATAAAATAATTAAAACGGGGATAAAACGTAAGATAATGATCACAGAGACCAAAGTTTAGAATAAATTAATCAATAATGGGCATCCAAAGATTTATTTAGATTATTGTTTTTCTAAGGTTAAAATGACCAAAATTATACATAAAAGTTCAAGTATACACTGCTAAAAAAAAATTAAAGGAACACTTTTCATTAAAGTATAATATCAAGACAAAGAAACTTGTGGACTACTGATCTGTTCAGTTGAAAAGTAGAGGGGGTTGTTAATCAGTCTCAGCTGTTTTGGTGTTATTGAGATGAACAACAGGTGCACTAAAGGGACAACAATGAGATGACCCCTTAGACAAGAATGGTTTTGCAGGTGAAGGCTCATTTGTTTTTGACTGCTTTTCAGTAATTTTGCATTTGACCAGGGTCAGTGTCACTACTGGTAACATGTGGCGATTCCTTGAGCTTACAGAGGTTGCATAGGCAGTCCAACTACACTAGGATGGCACATCAATAAGTGCTGTTGCCTAACTCAAAGCACAGTCTCAAGAGCATGGAAGACATTCCAGGAAACAGGCAGTTAAATTAGGAGAACTGTACAGGGTATTTGACCACCCTTCCTGGCAGAATTGGTTCAAAGTATGGTCCATGAATTTTAAGTGGATTGAGATCAGAACTTTGGGAATGGCCATTGCAGACACTTTATTAAATCCTGTTTTGTCCATGCTAAAACATGTAGTATGTGTGTTTGGGATTGTTTTCCTTTTGGAACATCCTATCATGTGCAAGTTTCATCTGTCTAGTAGTTGATTTTTGGTGAAGTCTAAGAATTTGGAGTGTTTCTCCCTTATTATTTCATCCACTATGTGTGATTGATGACAACCAATGGAAGGAAAAAAGAACCCCAGCATTGTTTCTGACTCAGGCCTAATGCATTTAATAAACTGACAACTTATAAGTGTTTAAGTTCCACCTAAAAAAGTATTATTGTACGGAAATACAAAGCTATTTTTTTACTCTCTAAATCAACTAAAATAGGAGATATGTTGGATTATCTTGTGAACTTTCTATTTAGCTGAAGCACATGGTGTTGAAGGCAGATAATAAGCAAGTTTGTTTCTATTTATTTTGTTTCCAAATTGATTAATTGCATTGGAAACCCCAAAGTGATAATGAAAACCTTCCACCACCATAGCCTTTATTGTGTTGTTTACTTCTTGAAGTCTGAAAAAAAGACTAATCTTTTATAGTAAATATGCATTTAAATGTGAAAGGAAGCAGACAAAAATGAACCAAAAAAAAAAAAAACCTCTTTGTAATGGCTCGACAAACAGCATCAAAGATAAAAAATAAATCCAAATGAACAAAAATGAACGTGATTTTTCTTGCTTTGTTTCTTTATTTTTGCCATTAAGGCTGTTTTTGCACTGTGGGATCTGTGGGACATTATTAGCTAAAGCTTTATTGTATCTCATCAGCCTCTTAACCTATAATACACCATATCAACATAATTATGCCAAAGGTGTTTTTTGAATTGCTGTCAGCAATCAAATTCAAAAGCCTTTGATATGTAAATGTTTTCAATTAGAAATCAGGACTGATATTCTCTGGGTATCTTTATTTCTTATTGTTCATTTAGGTTCAAAGCACACGCATGCGCACACACACACACACTCTTTTACTTAATGCAGACTGAGGTCCGAGTAAAACTACCCACAAACTGAGGACCAGTAGGTCCAAGCCAACTAGAAAGATAGGATAATCAATTCTAGACACTAGGTGTCACCCACACACTAAACACTACCTCAAATTTTGCAGAAGAAAAAATGTATGAAAAAAGTTTTTAGCCAGCAGAGTGAGAACAGACCTTCTTTAATTTCAAGGAAAAATTTGAAATGTGCTTGAGTTTTGAGAGTAAATGTTGTATAATTTTTACCGATGAACCCACTGAAGATTTATCTAATGCAAGTAAATCCGCATTTGTCATCTTTCAAGAAAAAAAAAAAATTCTATATAATGCTGGACTGAAAACAAATTAAAGATAGCTTGAAGATGTGTGGTTCTTTGAATCCTTATAGCTGATAATTCAATGATATTTTTTTAAACATATTTTATTGTACTTAGAACAATGTATATTTTATAAACACAAGCATGAAAGCTTTTTTGTAAACAAATACCTTTGCAGAACTATTATCGTAAAATAATATTTTTTTGGCTTTACTGAGCATTCTGTAAAACCAAACGTATACATCTATTAAAAGAAAAATATAACTAAAATGTGCCTTTTATAAAAGAGGCAGAGCCTAACCATTCTTATAAGATAATGTTTGCTTTAATAAACATTGTATAAAAGTTGAAAAAACACTTCTCTTAAAAGAAAATAACTATAATGTGGCATTTACAGAACAGGCCTAAAAAAAGAAACTGTGAAATCTATAAAGAAAATTGACTATGGCATCAATTTTTATGTTTTTTTTTTAATGGTCATGGTATTTTACATCCTACCAGGTTATCAGGTGGAGTGCAGGAGAGGATTTGTTGATACACACAAGGCATTCATTTTTTCCTGGCACCTTCCACAGAGCCACAAAGCTGGCCATATATTTTTGAACTGCCCGCTTCTCCTGCTGATTCCACGGGGTCATTACTTTAGCACCTAAATAAAACCAAACGTTTTTTTTTTTTTCGTAAGAAATACATAATTCCTACACAGGTCTTTTAAACCATTTTAAATGTGCACAGATTAATTGCAATTTCTATAGACAAAAAGGTACATCTCAAAAAATTACACTGTCTCTTAAAAGTTCAGTAGTTTTTACTCATTTTTGACAATGAAGCTTCATTTATATAGATTCATCTCAGAGTAAAATATTTCAAACCAGGTTGGGGCTTTTTCCATTAATTACTGCATCAATGCAGCATGTCAGGGAATCAGCCTGTGGCTCTGCTGATGTGTAATGGAAGCCCAGGTTGATTATAGTTCATCTTTCAGGTCATCTGCATAATTAGTTCTGGTGTTTCATCTTCCTCTTGGCAATATACAGAATCGCTATGGGGGCCAGGTCAATTTGCTGGCCAATCAAGCAAAGTAACATCATGGTCACTGAGACAGCTTTTGTTACTTTGCCAGAGTAGACCGGAATCAAGTCCTGCTTGAAAATGAAATCATTATCTCTAAAACTGATCAGGAGCAAAAGCATGAAGTGCTCTGAAGTGTCCTGGTAGATGGCTGTATTGACTGTGGACTTCAGAAAACCAAGTGGACCAACACCAGTAGATGACATGGCACCCCAAATCATCACTGACTGTAGTTCACTGTAGTACACTGGACTTCAAGTAATGTGGATTCCCTTCCTCCAGACTCTGGGACCTTGATTTTCAAATTAAATGCTCTGATTGTTCTGCTCAAGGTGGCAAAATGTTGAGTAGCTCTTACTTACATTCTGATATATTCTTTTTAAGAACTCTAATTTCTCTTGCGGATAAAATAAATGTATTTGGAGTATTATTCTCTCCAGTATTGGATGTTGTTTTCCTGGAAGGATTTCCGCCGATACATTTTTTACTTTTGACCATTTGTTATGATGCTTAACCAGAGCGACAAGATGATTTTTTTGTTTTTGTTCTTGTTTTTTTTTTTACACAACCTGGAGCAGCGAATTCATATCTGTTTGCAAGGATTTTCAAGCATAATCCATTTATGAATTTGAAGGAGCTTCACAAAGAGTGGACAGAGGCTAGAGTTTCACTCATGGTGTTGTAGCACAGACCACACCCATTGCCAAATCATAAGCTAATGTGTATAACTGCTGAGCCTCAACCTATTTGTTAGTGCAGACAGAGACGATGCCATGCATACTGAACAAATCACATGTAGTTTGAACAGAAAAAAAGTCATATATACAGAAGCTTGAAAAGAAAAATTAGGATCCGGCTCCTGTATTTCACTTCTAAAAGCTGTTTTATTAAAATTCAATTCAGTTTATTTATATAGCGCCAATTCACAACACATGTCGTCTCAAGGCACTTCACAAAATTCCTAAAGTGCAGTCAGATTCAGTTATTTATTCAAATTGGATAAAAAGTTTTTCTGTCTATGGAAACCCAGCAGATTGCATCCACTCAGTACTGAACCCTGTGGTACTCCACAATTAACCCTGCAGTTTAAAGATGATTTATCATTTACATGAAAAAACTCGAATCTGTCAGGCAAATAAGATTTAAACCAGCCTAGCGCTGTTCCCGTGATCCCTACAGCATATTCCAGCAGAGCTGTTTCAGTGCTATGATGAGCTCGGGAACCTGACTGAAACTCTTCCAACAGGTCATTGCTGTGTAAATGCTCACACATTGATTAGCAACTATTTTAGATAAGAATGGAAGATTGGATATACAGGGGTTGGACAATGAAACTGAAACACCTGGTTTTAGACCACAATAATTTATTAGTATGGTGTAGGGCCTCCTTTTGCGGCCAATACAGCATCAATTCATCTTGGGAATGACATATACAAGTCCTGCACAGTGGTCAGAGGTATTTTAAGCCATTCTTCTTGCAGGATAGTGGCCATGTCACTACGTGATACAGGTGGAGGAAAACGTTTCCTGATTCGCTCCTCCAAAACACCCCAAAGTGGCTCAACAAAACTTAGATCTGGTGACTGTGCAGGCCATGGGAGATGTTCAACTTCACTTTCATGTTCATCAGAAAAATCTTTCACCAGTCTTGCTGTGTGTATTGATGCATTGTCATCCTGATACACGGCACCACCTTCAGGATACAATGTTTGAACCATTAGATGCACATGGTCCTCAAGAATGGTTCAGTAGTCCTTGGCAGTGACGCACCCATCTAGCACAAGTATTGGGCCAAGGAAATGCCATGATATGGCAGACCAAACCATCACAGATCCACCCCCATGCTTCACTCTGGGCATGCAACAGTCTGGGTGGTACGCTTCTTTGGGGCTTCTCCACACCATAACTCTCTCGGATGTGGGGAAAACTGTAAAGGTGGACTCATCAGAGAACAATACATGTTTCACATTGTCCAGAGCCCAACATTTGCGCTCCTTGCACCATTGAAACCAACGTTTGGCATTGGCATGAGTGACCAAACGTTTGGCTATAGCAGCCCGGCCGTGTATATTGACCCTGTGGAGCTCCCGACGGACAGTTCTGGTGGAAACAGGAGAGTTGAGGTGCACATTTAATTCTGCCATGATTTGGGCAGCCGTGGTTTTATGTTTTTTGAATACAATCTGGGTTAGCACCCGAACATCCCTTTCAGACAGCTTCCTCTTGCGTCCCACAGTTAATCCTGTTGGATGTGGATGGTCCTTCTTGGTGGTATGCTGACATTACCCTGGATACTGTGGCTCTTGATACATCACAAAGACCTGCTGTCTTGGTCACAAATGCGCCAGCAAGACGTGCACCAACAATTTGTCCACTTTGGAACTCTGGTATGTCACCCATAATGTTGTGTGCATTTCAATATTTTGAGCAAAACTGTGCTCTTACCCTGCTAATTGAACCTTCATGCTCTGCTCTTACTGGTGCAATGTGCAATCAATGAAGACTGGCTACCAGGCTGGTCCAATTTAGCCATGAAACCTCCCGCATTAAAATGACAGGTGTTTCAGTTTCATTGTCCAACCCCTGTAGATGTGCTGGGATTCCTCCCGTCCTTTTTTTGCAAATAACGCCTTACCATAATTAGCAATCATGTCATCATTTCTGATGTTTAGGCTCAGCTCATCCCGCTGAAGCTTTTTGTATCATTTTTCTTTTACCTTTTTTTTCTTCATGCATGGTACCACTCTTTTGCTTTTCACTGCAGTTTCTGCAAGTCCTCTCATGTCGCCAAAGTTCTGTTCACTTTAACATTGCAAAACAGGGCAGGGCAAGTAATCCTTAACATATCCTTTCTTTGATGGCCGTTTCCAAGTTACAATTTCCCTTTCTCCTTCTTCCAAAACCTGTTTATTATGTTCCCAGTCCCCCCTATTGCAAAAGGACTCCAACAGCATCTTCCATCTTTTGGAACCAGTTGGAAAGCTAAATGCGTAGGCTACATGAGACTCATCCTTGTGTTTGCACTCCAGATGTCATGCGATCTTTAAATGGGCCCGTTTGCAATACAAACAGTAATGGACAAACAGTAATGTCCTTCCTCTATCAGTGCATGCATTAACCGTTATTTCATGCCTTCTTCGTTTTTTTGTCTTTTTCTTTAATGTCTCTGGATGTTTGTGTTTTGCGTTTTTTGTCTGTCTGCTGGATGGATGGCGCAAGGTCCACAAAGGTCAGGTCTTCGTCACTGTCTGAATGGGACACCGATGATTGGTATGCCGAGTCTGAACTTCTGTTGCTTGAGAGTTCTGTGTCTTGAAAAAGGACAATTGTTCAGTGTATTTGTTTAAAATCACAATGGGCATGGCATACAATTGTAGGATATTTCCCCCAAAGTGGTTTAAGGGCATGATGTTCTTGCTGCTTTTTAGAGCAAGCTCAGTGCCCTGTAGTTACAGCAGTAGAATTATTTGTTATTTCCAAAGTTTAACAGTGCATAAAGACAGCATAGCTACACTTATCACATTTTTATCTTGATCCATGAGGCACTGAAAACACTTTACTCTGCTTATGTATTAGACAAGAGGTCAATACTATTTTAATATTTGAAAAGTTCAGTGTTTAAGAACTAGAAACAGAATTTGTAATGGAAGGAATGGCTAAGGATTCAGTGTAATCCAGCTGTCAATCAACAACCAAATGATAAAAACTAAATGAAATGTTTCGTTGTCTGCTGAGCCAACCCCTCCATCCTACTTCCTTAATTCTAAAAGGGATTGCTCAATCCAGCTCTCCATCCAACGGGTCCGGACTTCTCCAAACCTGAAAGGTCTTACTAAATAGGTTTACTGAAAGTTCTGTTTAAACTGGTGTCGGGAAATGACTCGCATACCCTCTGACAGCCTACATCCAAAAGTCTCACCCTTCTTCAACTGGAGGTCCGGGTGACCGAGTAGCCTCTCGCAGTCATCCACACCTTCGACAGTCACTTTTGTTCACGGCTGCTCATTCCCTAATTTACAACTGGCACTTGGTATATGGGCTAGGTTAATTTTAGTAGCTCGGAACAAGCTTCAAGGGCGTTGTTTTGTCAAACTTTGGCTAAGACAACCAATAAAAACCTCCTAATACATCTCAGAACCAGGCAACAAGAGAGAGACTAAAGTACACCCTTCAATCAAACTTTTTGACAGGTGACCTTTGACCTTAAGGGGGGTCATGGCGCCATGGGGCTGGGGAGGTCATGGGGTCAACAGGGGGTATGTCCGAGGGGCGTAACTGTGGATACTGATTGGTTGTCGTCATTAGGGGCGAAACCTTAAATGAGCCAATGAAAACACCTGGGTGTGTTTAAGGGTGTTATGGGGAAGGCCTTAAATGAACCAATTAAAACACAGGGGGTGTGTTTAAGGGTGTTATTAATACATCTAAAAAAAAAAAAAATGACATGCATCCTTTTATATTTTAAAGGTATAATCAACTTAATATTAACCTGTCACATGAAATCCTTATAAATGAACTGTGTAACCTGACAGAATTGTAAGTTCATTTTGCTTTACAGCAAGACCTATTTGCTGAATATATGAGCCAGTCTAAATCATTTCAAAATAGAAAATACCTAAAAAGTAAATAAAAATTGTGCTTCCCTACCTCGGTGGAACGAGCAAACCTTCCCCTTCTGCGTCAACAGACTGGAAAGCAGGAGAAAGAGGTAAGACAAATATGAGATTAACAGAAAAAAAACTTTACGATCCCTCAGTATACTGTTTCCAAGTTATAAATTGACTCTAGCAATGATGTGTTTGTTTTGAATCATGAGAGACTCCATTTTAGGAAAAGAAATGATAATTTTAGTTACCTGTAGCTTTTCTAAAACATTTTCTTTTCATCTTAGAGCAAAGGTTATTCAGGGACTTACTGAAACAGTTATTCTGTAAGTGAGCTCCCAGTCAACATCAGCCCTTGGCCTTCTGATTCAGTTTCCGGACCAAGTGTGTGACTCAGGGCAATAAAGTAATTAGAACTCTCTCAACCCCCTCCAAAAAGAGGACATACAGGTCCTTCTCAAAAAATTAGCATATTGTGATAAAGTTCATTATTTTCCATAATGTCATGATGAAAATTTAACATTCATATATTTTAGATTCATTGCACACTAACTGAAATATTTCAGGTCTTTTATTGTCTTAATACAGATCATTTTGGCATACAGCTCATGAAAACCCAAAATTCCTATCTCACAAAATTAGCATATCATTAACAGGGTCTCTAAACGAGCTATGAACCTAATCATCTGAATCAACGAGTTAACTCTAAACACCTGCAAAAGATTCCTGAGGCCTTTAAAACTCCCAGCTTGGTTCATCACTCAAAACCCCAATCATGGGTAAGACTGCCGACCTGACTGCTGTCCAGAAGGCCACTATTGACACCCTCAAGCAAGAGGGTAAGACACAGAAAGACATTTCTGAACGAATAGGCTGTTCCCAGAGTGCTGTATCAAGGCACCTCAGTGGGAAGTCTGTGGGAAGGAAAAAGTGTGGCAGAAAACGCTGCACAACGAGAAGAGGTGACCGGACCCTGAGGAAGATTTTGGAGAAGGGCCGATTCCGGACCTTGGGGGACCTGCGGAAGCAGTGGACTGAGTCTGGAGTAGAAACATCCAGAGCCACCGTGCACAGGCGTGTGCAGGAAATGGGCTGCATGTGCCGCATTCCCCAGACCTGGGCTACAGAGAAGCAGCACTGGACTGTTGCTCAGTGGTCCAAAGTACTTTTTTCGAATGAAAGCAAATTCTGCATGTCATTCGGAAATCAAGGTACCAGAGTCTGGAGGAAGACTGGGGAGAAGGAAATGCCAAAATGCCAGAAGTCCAGTGTCAAGTACCCACAGTCAGTGATGGTCTGGGGTGCTGTGTCAGCTGCTGGTGTTGGTCCACTGTGTTTTATCAAGGGCAGGGTCAATGCAGCTAGCTATCAGGAGATTTTGGAGCACTTCATGCTTCCATCTGCTGAAAAGCTTTATGGAGATGAAGATTTCATTTTTCAGCACGACCTGGCACCTGCTCACAGTGCCAAAACCACTGGTAAATGGTTTACTGACCATGGTATCACTGTGCTCAATTGGCTTGCCAACTCTCCTGACCTGAACCCCATAGAGAATCTGTGGGATATTGTGAAGAGAACGTTGAGAGACTCAAGACCCAACACTCTGGATGAGCTAAAGGCCGCTATCGAAGCATCCTGGGCCTCCATAAGACCTCAGCAGTGCCACAGGCTGATTGCCTCCATGCCACGCCGCATTGAAGCAGTCATTTCTGCAAAAGGATTCCCGACCAAGTATTGAGTGCATAACTGTACATGATTATTTGAAGGTTGACGTTTTTTGTATTAAAAACACTTTTCTTTTATTGGTCGGATGAAATATGCTAATTTTGTGAGATAGGAATTTTGGGTTTTCATGAGCTGTATGCCAAAATCATCCGTATTAAGACAATAAAAGACCTGAAATATTTCAGTTAGTGTGCAATGAATCTAAAATATATGAATGTTAAATTTTCATCATGACATTATGGAAAATAATGAACTTTATCACAATATGCTAATGTTTTGAGAAGGACCTGTACATACACTCTAAAAACTTTAACTATGCTCTACTCAATTTTATCTGTGTAACATTTTTACACTTAAAATATTGAGTACATTTGAAAGCTGTGAAATCATTTAGATTTACCTTATGAATTAAGTAAATGTAATTTTTTTTAAAAAGCAGATCTGAACAATTACATTGAGTACCATGAAATATAAAATTGAGTTGATTTAATTATAATTTTAAGTCTATGCAATAGTAACACTAAGTTCAAACCACTCATAAAATTGAGTAGATATAATTCAAATGTTAATTAGATGCAACTGAAAATTAGATTATTGTTTAACCAAAAATTTCTGCTACATTTACTTAATGTTTTTAACATAGTGTACTTCATACTGGACCATCAAATATCAGAATAAATGTGTTACATTTACTTATTTCTTTAGAAAGTTTTAACTCTTTAATCTAGATGTATTTCAGGTCGATATCAAATAAAATAAAATAAACAAAGCAGTTCTACACATGTCAACATTTTTAATTAAACATTTGTCTGATTTGACAAATACAAAATATCAAGTTTAAACAGCTTATCTTTGCTAATGACATGTAAAAATGTCCATGCTGCAAAAACAGCTGAACTGAACCCCTAAGGGGTCTCTGTAACCTTGGCTAAAATGCACCAAGAACAATGGGCTCTTGGCATTAATGAATCCTCCTGAAATGCACCAAAAACAGTGATATTTCACTTAATTCTTTCAAGCTCTACAACAGAAAATACCAGTTCAAAATGCAATTTCACTATGAAAAATAAACTCAACTCTTATGTAAACATTAGGACAACAGTATGTCAGCACACTTGTCAATGAAAAATTCCATTAACATTGAAGAGACCAAGAGAGTATCTTATTGAACTGTAACCAGCAACTACAGGTCCTTCTCAAAATATTAGCATATTGTGATAAAGTTCATTATTTTCCATAATGTCATGATGAAAATTTAACATTCATATATTTTAGATTCATTGCACACTAACTGAAATATTTCAGGTCTTTTATTGTCTTAATACGGATGATTGTGGCATACAGCTCATGAAAACCCAAAATTCCTATCTCACAAAATTAGCATATTTCATCATAAAAAGAGGATTTGGAGAGATGTTGTTCAGAGCGGTGCGAGATCTGTAACTGAGCACATCTTGACCGTTTCTCCTTGCAGCGAGAAAAAGAACTAAGACTTTGTCTCTCTTTTCTTTTTGTGTTGTTATAAGTATTGTAGGTTGTTTAAACCTGACAGGTACGTTTTAATTCATACCTACTGAATTAATTTGAATTCCCATTTTTTTCAGCTTTAATGTGTTTATTTCAATATATATATATATATATATATATTTTTTTTTTTTGTTGTTGTTGTTCATTCTCCTTACAGAGGTAACGTTGATGGTAGGACAGATTGGTTCCAGACCCGGACAGCGCAGAAAGAAAGTTTCTATAGCCGTACGGAATCGTCGAAATAAGGCCTCATCTTTAACGCTTCTGGCTGCATGTCAGATTCTGTTACAGAAGCAGTTTGGTGACATCAAGGTGATTTTAAACTGAAGTGATCACTGTCTTTTTTGTTTTTTTTTGGGGGGGGTTTTTTTCGCTTGGTTTGTTTGATTTTTCTTATGCTCATATAAATGGATAACCGAATCAGACTTGCCCTGGATGAAATAAGAAATTTAGTACATGAGCTTGACGAAATCCCTATACCTGCACATGTTTTAGAGGATGAATCATCTCTTGCTAACAACCATAATGAAGATCAGCACGATGACTTTTTAAACTTAATCAATCACGCTCTTGAAGATTTAAATAGAGCACCGTCTCCACTCAGCTTTCAGCAAAATGAATCAGCTGACTTACAAAATCCTTCAACGTCACACGCCGCAGATCATACTGGGTAGCATGGGGGTCATTTCAATATGGAGATAGCGGTCAGTTCTGATCAAATAGGGCGAGATCCTCCAGCGGTGGTTGAACGTGAACATTTTAATAACCATGAAATAAGGAGACCTTTTACCATCCCGCCGCCCTGTTCAGGGAACGTTCCAGATTTAGCTGCATTCTATACAAACATCATGCATATTCTCATTGAATTAGCCGACGTCTTTAACCAGACTGGAATTAGTGGGTGAAAATCTCAATCGTCACGTCACATTTACTGTTACAGATGATGGAAATATGATCCTGCCTGCTTTTGAGAACTTTCTAGATGATTTAATACAATCGAATGCAGATGTACCTGTAGATAATAACCTGGAAATTGTTCTTCAGGTAGTTAATAATCCAACAGGAGGATCTAAACGTAAGGTTGCAGGAACGTTAGACTGTGAACTGATTAATAAGAAAATGCGTCATCTGTATGTTGTAGATAATACCGGTAATCAGTTATGCTTTGCAATCTGCCTCGCACACGTCTCTGATCCAGAGCTTACGGATGGCCGTGCTGTAGAACTGGGGAGGAAATGGCAGGACCAGGCAGGCCTTGATGAGCAAACAGCAGTTACTTTTAGTGATATTGGTAAATTTGAAAACATTTTGAAGAGAAACATTGTAGTGTTTCACAGAAACACAGGCTCTACAGCTCTGTGTAAATTTGCCTTGCAGTGCAATTAATCAGCTTGATGATAAACTGATTTTTTATGATTTTGAAAGCTTCATCAATGAGAGCGGTGTGCACACCCCATTTCTGGTCTGTGCTAAAACGTTGAAAGGTGATGAATGGCATGCTTATAGGTTAGACTGCACCCAAAAATTTCTTCTACATTTCAGGAGGCCGATGTACAAAGGATTCACTTTAATAGCTCATAACACGCGTGGGTATGACAGCTACCTGATTCTCACAGCTATGCTGCAGTTAGGTATTAAACCTCATCTCATCATGCTAGGAAGTAAAGTTCTCTGTTTAACCGACCCTGAATACAGGTTAAAATACATTGATAGCCTGTCCTTCATGTGTATGAAGCTTAGTGCGATGCCAACAGCGTTAGGCTTTATCGATCAAAGCAAGGGTTTTGTCCCCCACCTATTCTCATCCGAAAAGCGCCTCCGGTACATGGGGTCATTTCCTGCTCCATCCTGGTACGCTGTAGAACGCATGAGTCTTCAAGAACAACAGGTGTTTAACAGCTGGTACAGAGAAGTGAGCAAAGGGGTCTTTGACTTTAAGAAAGAAGCTATTCGTTATTGTAAAAATGACGTTGAAATTCTTTCTCAAGGATGCTTAAAATTCAGAGACGAGTTCTTTAAGGAGACAAGTGTGGATCCGTTTAAATGCATCACAATAGCATCTGCGTGCATGAAGGTTTTTGTAACCAATTTCCTTCCTCCTAAAACCTTAGCCATCCCCTCACCTCTGGATTACAGACGTAGCAGTAAAACGTTCTCCAGCGTGCCCATTCAATGGCTCGGCTGGATTGCAGACAGCAGAACCATATTTATCGAGCATGCATTAAATAGGGGTGAAAAGAAAATCGGCCCATATACTGTTGATGGGTATGCAGAGATTAACGGTGTCAAAGTTGCGTTTCAATTTTACGGCTGTTTTTTCCATGGTGGTAAAAAGTGTTACATGCCTCATGACAAGTGTCCGTTGAGAGGGGTTGCATTTGAACAGTTTTACGCCGCGACAGTCGAGAGAAGCAAGGTGCTCCAAACTGTGTACGGCCTTCGTCTCGAGGTCATCTGGGAGCATGAGTGGACTGAAATGAAAAAAACCCACCCGGGGGTGATCAGCTTTCTTGAGAACGTTAATGCACCCGAGTGAGGGTTTCATTGAAATTCCACAACACACGATCAGGAGGGATAAAAAGAGATTCCGTTTGACAAACGCGACATTTCTTAAAAAGTTTTGGTTGGTCTATGATAAGAGACGTCTTTTTTCTGACATTTGTTCGTTCAACCAGCCCAGCAGATTGTGGGTGGTAAGAACAATGGTTTTTTAACTAAAACCCTAATGCTTTAGAGCACAATTCTATTACATTATTTACAAAATGAGTCCCATTATCTGATCTTATGATTTGCGGAATACCATATTTGGGGAACAAATGTGTCACTAAACTCTTTGCCACTGTGAGTGCATCACAGTGCTTTGCAGGGTATATTTCAACCCACTTTGAAAATGCATCTATGACCACTAAACAATATTTATTTCCCCCTGACCATGATAACTCTATGAAATTCATGTGTATCGTGTGAAAGGGATGAATTGCTGCTGGGAACTGGCCTCTTTTGGGTCTCATGTTTCCCTGTGGATTATGTTTGCCAGACACAGTACTGAAAGTTTAAAAGGTTTATTCAGCCACAGGAAAACGTCACACAGGCAACACTCCTCACAGCTTCCAGGAATCACTGAGGCAGAAAGAGGAATTAGTGACTTGTAGTCTCTCCAGATTTTGCAGGGATCAGAAAAGCCACTAACCTGCTTTTGTCTTGAGTGGAACTTGAAACCCAGAGGGGAAACTTCAGTGGGCGGCAGGCGGTGATCTCCACAGCACAGGTAAGAAGTGACTCCAGGCTGAATAATCCAAGGGCTAGGCTGGCTAAATAATCCAAGGACAGAAACAGGGTCAATGATCAGAACAACAGGCGTCAGGCAAGGGGCAGGCAAAGGCATAAACCAGATGCAGGAAACAGGGTCAAAAACCAAAATCCAAACCGTCCGACAGGGAACAGGCAGAGAGGCAAAAATCCAAAAGACAAGGCAAGATCATGAACAATGATCAGACATGAAGGAACGCTGGATATCTACTCACACGATGGCTTTCATAAATCTGGCACCGTCTGCTTGTCAGAGTCAGTATATATCAGGGAAGTCACAGGTGCTTGGCATTCCACAGATTGCACTACACTGCAGCAGCCACCAGGTGCATCTAATCTGCTTATTGCAGCCAGGGAGACAGGGTAGAGCAGACGTGCCAGAATCATAACTGTACCCCCCCTCTAAGGTCCGGCTCCTGACGGACCACAAGGCTGATCAGGATGGAGATGATGAAACTCACGAATTAGGTCCTTATCAATGATGAACCTCGCAGGAATCCAAGTCCGTTTCTCGGGCCCATAGCCCTCTCAGTCAATTAGATATTGCATTCCACGTCCTCTTCGCCTGGACCTGAGAATGCGCCGGACCGAGAACACTGGACCACCATCAATGACCCGGGTTGGTGGAGGGGGCACGGAGGTGGGCCCAAGTCGGGGCTCCGCGAAGGGCTTGACCTGAGAAACGTGGAACCTGGGGCGAATCCTCATGGAGTTGGGTAATCTCAGTCATACAGCTACAGGGTTGATGATCTTAGAGATTGGGAAAGGTCCAACAAATCGGGGTGCCAATTTCTTCCCTTAATGGGAGGTCCTTGGCGGAGAGCCAAACTTTCTGCCCCACCTGGTACTTAGGGGCAGGGTCCGTCTCCGGTTGGCCATTCTTGACTGAAACAGTGACATTCTGATCATCGACCTCCTGGCATTTCTCCATATTCTTTGGCACCTTAGTGCCGCCGCTTGGGCGACAGAACATTAGCTTCTCTCTCCTGAACTGAAAACATGGGTGGCTGGAAACCAAACACAACATGAAAAGGGGACAAACCAGTGGCACTTGATTGCATAGTGTTCATGGCGTATTCAACCCAGGGCAAATTTTGTGACCACTTGGTCGGGTCAGACTGACATAAGATACGAAGTTTGGTTTCAGCTTCTTGGTTGGCTCTCTCGGTTTGGCCATCAGACTGAGGATGAAACCCTGAGGAAAGACTAACAGCAATTCCCAACAAAGAACAAAACTCCTTGCAGAAACGTGACACAAATTGGGGTCCTCTATCGGAAACAATGTCATTTGAGATTCCATGGAGCCTGAAAACTTCTCGGGTCAATATCTCACCCATCTCCTTAGCAGACGGAAGCTTCTCCAACGGCACCAGATGAACCATCTTTGAAAATCTGTCAATTATGGTTAGTAGTACAGAGTGACCATTAGAAACCGGTAGACCTGTCACAAAATCCATTGCAATATGTGACCATGGGCGAGGGGGAATTGGCAAAGGGTGCAACCACCCCGCAGGGGGGCGACGAGAAGGCTTGGCTCGACAACATTGAGTGCATTCAGCAATAAAGTCTTTGATATCCTTGACCAGCAATGGCCACCAAAACTGAGTTCGAACTGTCTGAATGGTTCTGCTGATTCCTGGATGACAAGCTAAACGAGAGCAATGACAAGACTCCAGTACCTTAGGCACATGGCGTTCAGGGACAAAACAGCGGTCAGATGGACATGATGGTGGGACAGGCAGATCCCTAATGGCCTCCTGGACCTCTCTTTCCACCTCCACTCGGGACACTGACAACCTGACGGTTTCAGGAAGAATAAACTCCTCTTCACCCGCAGACTGAGATTCTTCAAGCTCTTGAATCCAGGATAGGGTGTCAAGTTTGCCATTTTTACTCCCTGGCCTGTAAGACAGGGAGAAATTAAAATGACAGAAAAACAGAGTCCACCTAGCCTGTCTGGGGTTTAGCCGTTTTGCTGATTTCAGGTACTCCAAGTTCTTATGGTCTGTCCACACCATAAACGGCTCCTTAGTCCCCTCCAGCCAATGTCTCCACTCTGTTAATGCCAACTTGACAGCCAATAACTCTCTGTCTCCCATGTCGTAATTCCGCTCAGCCTGTGACAGAGTCCTTGAAAAGAAGGCACATAGGTGAACACGTTCATCCTCACCTCTTTGGCTTAATATTTCTCCGACCCCAGTGCTTGAGGCATCCACCTCCACAATAAACTGTCTTTCTGGGTCAGGAGACCGTAACACTGGAGCTGAAGTGAAGAGTTCCTTTAACCTATTGAAGGCCTTCTCTGCCTCCTTATTCCACGCAAATTTCACCTTGGAAGAGGTAAGAGCGTTTAGGGAAGTAGCAACCAGGCTGTAATTTCTAATAAATCTCCTATAGAAGTTTGCGAAGCCCAGGAATCTTTGAAGCTGCTTGCGATCAGTTGGAACAGGCCATTCCAATACGGCCTTAACTTTGGAGGGGTCGACAAGCACTTGATCTGGGGAAATGATGAAGCCCAAAAAGGAAGTGGTAGTTATGTGGAACTCACATTTCTCTGCCTTGACGAACAACTGGTTTTGAAGAAGATGCAGGAGAACAGCTCTTTCATGTTTACTGTGGGTTTCCAGATCTTGAGAATAAATCAGCATGTCATCAAGGTAAACAAATACGAATGTCTCTTAGAACATCATTGACCAATGACTGAAAAACTGCAGGAGCATTAGTAAGTCCAAATGGCATGACCTTGTACTCATAATGGCCCGTAGGCGTGTTGAAAGCCTTTTTCCCCTCATCTCCTTCTCTGATTCGGACCAGATGATATGCATTCCTTAGATCCAGCTTAGAAAATATCTTGGCTCCCTGGATCTGATCAAAAGCTGTTTTCATGAGTGGTAAGGGATATCTATTTTTTACTGTTATCTCATTAAGGCCTCTATAATCAATGCATGGTCTCAATGAACCATCCTTCTTCCTGACAAAAAAGAAACCAGCACCTGCAGGAGAGGAAGAGGGTTGAATGTGCCCTGCCTTTAATGCCTCATCAACATAACTCTTCATGGCCCTGTGCTCTGGACCAGAGAACGAATAGGTTCTGCCTTTAGGGGGTGATGTGCCAGGAAGCAAATCAATAGCACAATCATAAGGTCTATGGGGTGGCAGAGCTGTGGCCTTGATTTTATTAAAAACCTCCTTTAAATCATGGTATTCTTGCGGTACCTTGGATAAATCCGGATAGGTCTCCTCAACCTCATTCTCCACACTGACCTCCGTAGCAGCAGACAAAAGACAGTCAGTGGAACATGACTCAGACCAACCCAGAACTTCTTTTTTCTTCCAGTCGATGTGAGGGTTGTGTTTCTGCAACCAGGAGGCCCCTAGGACTACAGGAAGTTCAGGTGAATTAATGATCATGAAAGTTACTTTTTCTTGATGATTACCTCCAACAGTTAAGGTAATCTCCTCCGTCCTGAGATGTGAATTGTTCATGCTGTGACCATCCAAAGCTAGCACGTTTCTTGTGTCAGCTGACGGAATAAGTTTTATTCCGTTCTTATTTGCAAATGTTTTGTCCATGAATTCAGTATCTGCTCCTGAATCAATAAACACGGCCCCCTGGAGAAACAAAGAAGAGGTTTGAAAATGGGCAGGAAACAAGAAGGAGGAGGCAGATAGTTGACTTCGGCTCAGTAGAGACTTTCAGTGTGAGTGGGTGACAAAGCACAATTTCAGCTGTCTGCTTCATAGCTTCTGCTGCTGCAGTGCAGGCTTGCACGCAAATTGGAAATCCAGATGCCACAGAGTCCAGTTTTTTAGAATAAAATGCTAAAGGTCTGTTTTTGGAGCCAAATGGCTTGGTTAATACAGCTTTCATATAACCCTTACATGCATCTACACAAAGTGTGAAAGGCTGGCTATAATCCGGCAGAGCTAAGGTGACTGTTGTTTGAAGCAGATTTTTGTAGCTCTGTGAATGCTGCTTCTCCCTCCTTAGTCCATGGGATTTTGTCTTTTAATATCTGGTCTTTGCCATAGATCTGAGATTGCAAGGGTTGTACAATGGCTGCATAGTCTGGTAGCCATTCTCTGCAAAAGTTACACAGTCCCAAAAAGGACATCATTTGTTGTTTAGTTCGTGGTTTTGGGGCTTCCTGTATGGCATTTTTTCTGCTGCTTAGGAGGGAGCGGCCATGTTGTGATAGCATATGTCCCAAATAAATCACTTTCTCCTTACAAAACTGCAGTTTATCCCTAGAGGCTTTGTGCCCTGTCTGGTAGAGATGTTTCAGAACCGTTATGGTGGCTTCCTCACAGTGTTGTTGAGTGTCTGAAGCTATAAGAATATCATCTACATAAAACAGGACTTGGCTATGTTCAGGCACCTCACCGGTGCTCATAGAGTATCTTAAGGCTTGTGTATATACATGTGGCTTTTTGCTGAAGCCTTGTGGTAGTCTGATGTAGGTGTATTTTTTCCCTTTAAACTGAAAGCCAAATAAATGCTGTGACTCTTCATGCAGTGGTACTGTAAAGAAAACATTGCTAAGATCTACCACTGAGAAATATTTTTTATCTGGAGTTAATGAATGCAGTAATGTATGTGGATTTGGGACGTCAGGAGCAACATGCTTCACTATTTCATTTATTGGTCTAAGATCCTGGACCATTCTCCACTTTCCTGTGCTGGCTTTCTGCACAGGAAAGATAGGTGTGTTGGATGTAGCATCAGGTGCTTCTCTTAATATTCCTGACTTCAACATATCTTCTTTACTGGCTTAATACCTTCTTCAGCTTCTGACTTCAAGGGGTACTGGTGAACTAGTGGTCATTTTTCGGAAATTAATTTAATCTTATATGGTGGAAATCCCTTTATAAGTGCTACATCATTCGATGATTGGGACCACAGTTCAGGTGGGGCAGTGGCTAGGTCAGGGTGCCTGTTGCTCTCTTTGCTTTCAGCTAGGCCCTGTATTTGTCACTTTGCCTCATCCAAATGTGTCTTTGGATGGACTTTGACTGTCCACCCTAGAGTGAGTTTCCAGATTCCTGTGTTAGGATCTACTTTCCAGTCAGAGCTTGTTAATGCCTCATACCTCCCTCTTTCAGCACGCTGTATAACGTTTTCTAATTCGTTCCACTGGCCCCCCACATATTTAGTTAATGATAGATGAGGTGTACTGCCTTTAAACTCTTGGAGCTGTTTTCCTGACAGTATGATTGAGGTGGAGGATTTCCCTGTTTTGGGGTCAACATACAGGTGCTGTATGGTAACAGTCTGATTATTTTCTCTGTGAAAAACAGTGTCATACTGATAATCTGGCCCTGGAGTATTTTTATATCTCATGGTTACATGGAGCTCAGTATCTGGCATGTACTGTGCCTCCTGGGAGGTTTGTTTTTCTCTGGTTCTCCTGAGCAATTCTCGAGCTGTTGGTGTGGGGCCTAGATCGAGGGACCAGTAATAATGCGGCTGTGAGAGTTCATTTAGGACTAGGGCCCCTTCTTCCAATACAGCCTTCATACCTGTTTCTGTTGATACTATATAAGTTTTGTCTCAGGTTCTGTTATTATTACTGGTGCACTTAGGTAATGTACCTCTGATGTGCCAGCTGCTGATCTAACATGCACTGCGGTGTTGGAATATTTTACTCCGGGTGGAGGTTCAGTTAGCACAGTTCTACATGCCCCTGTATCACACAGACAGCTATATCCTTTGCCATTTATTATTATGTTTTTATATGGCAAATCTTGCGTCTTACTCAGTGCTATAAGTTCCAGTGCTGCTTGTATGTCAACTTCCTCCATTTCACTACTGTTTTTTCTCTGCTAGTGGGGGAGGAGGTGGGGGCTGTGGCTGTAATTGTCAATTCTGGGTAGAATTGGGGTTATACACCCGCTTTTCATTAATTTATCTTGGAAAATGTCCTGGCTCATTGCAGATCCAGCAGTCTTCATCTCTTGCACCAGGGTTTTGTAAAATTGTTCTACATTGTCTAGCATAATGCCCTTTTTTTCCACACCTCAGACACGCATTGCTCTGTGTGTGTAGAACCTGTGCTCGTAATAAGACATCCAATCGGCCGCCTGCTGGCCTTCTGCAACCGCTGGATGTTCCTCCTCGACCTTGGTCACACATCGCCGTGGATTTTGTCACAGGTCTTTCAAACTCTCACGGTATGACAACTATCATGACTATAGTGGACAGATTTTCTAAAGCCTGCCATCTTGTACCCCTCAGAAAATTACCATCCGCTTTCCAGACTGCCAAGCTTATGGTCAAACACGTGTTCTGTTTGCATGGGATTCCCCAGGACGTGCTGTCTGACCGGGGGCCTCAGTTCACTGCCCAGGTGTGGAAGGAGTTCTGTGCAGCGTTGGGGGCCAATGTTTCTCTAACCTCCGGTCACCACCCGCAAACCAATGGCCAGGTAGAGAGACTTAATCAAGAGATGGAGGCAGCTCTACACTGCGCAGCATCTTCCAGTCCCACTGACTGGAGCGACCTCTTGCCCTGGATTGAATACTCACACAATTCACATGTGTCCACTGCCACTGGTTTTTCTCCATTTGAGGTCTCGCTGGGGTTTCAACCGCCCCTGTTTCCTGCGGATGAAAAGGAGATTGCTGTTACCTCTGTACGACAGCACGTCCGGCGATGCAGACGGATCTGGGCGGCTACCACCAAGGCATTGCAGCGGTCTGCTGCAGCCAACAAGCACTACGCCGACAGACGATGGATCCCCGCTCCGGCCTATCGCCCGGGTCAGACCACTGTGGAGTTCATGGGATCTTTGTCCTTGAAATGGGATGGGGAAGAAAAGACTGCCCTTGAGAACTTTGACGCCTTATAACTCCTAAACACTTGGCTAATCAGCTCCAACATCCTCTATAAAGGCTCTACACATCTGCCAACTCACATCTCTCTGAAATTCTCCCACAGTTATTTCTGGTTAGCCACATTGCAAGCATTAGCCACTAATGGGGTTGTGGTTAGATTGACCAAAATATGGTCATTTGTGAGTTTTCAAGTCCTCCACTGGGAAGTACCCTTTAAGGATGCAAAAGTTATATAGTAGGGTGCCAATGAAGATGTGAGGCATGAACTCTGGGATGAAGCCACAAGGATGTGGGTACCCTTGGTTTGTTCGTCGTACTCTGCCATTTCTAATGGTACCAAGATTTCGTATGACAATTGCTCGGTGGCAAAGGAGGAGGGCCAGTTATACCTGAATGCAGCATAAAAGCAGGGCTGTTGGGAAATCCCCTCTGAATTAACAGTAGTTTTTTCCAGATCTAAGATTTGTGCCATTTCAACACATTTTGTGACCCTTTGAACTTTACCACCTACCAGATTGGAGAACTTAACTGTTTTTATTGATATATTATTATGAGCATGAATTTCCTTTAGATATAATTGTATTGGGCTCATTTTGATAATTCACAGTAACCTTTAAATGTTTTTCCATTCAAATAAGACCAAAATTCTGTAATGTAGTGTGTCCCTTTAAAAACAATCCCAGACACTGAATAAATATGTCAGCACCCCATTGGCTGGTCTGGATGATTGACACTTCTATTTACCAATCAAAGTCAGTCGAATCAAATGGTAACACCCACAAACACCTCGGAAACAACCGATGACAGATCAAGGAGGAGGAATATCTCAAATATGTTATGCTAGCAAGAGACTACCTTTTGTTTTAATATCCCCCTTGTCACAGTAAAGCAGTAGACAACTAAACAGGTAAAACATGTCATAATTTTGTGAATTATGTTTGTTCGACTCTGTTGCAACCAACTTACCAAGCTGGATGAGAGAAACCTCTTTATGAAGAGCAGTCTCTCCGTAGTCAAATGCTATGTGGCTTGTGGTATTTACTTGAAGTGGTGATGCTAGGATAAGTGAAAAAAGGAACATGTGCCATTTTTGTGTTTTTCTTACATAGCCAGATAACTCTTTGGAATTTCAATTGTGTTTAGTTTAGATGGCCAGTTTGGTGGAGGTGTTTATCTAATTTTCTACGTATTGTTTTGATTTGCCGAATGTTAGGATCGTTGCTTTGTAGTGTTAGTAAATCTGTTCTACAATAAATTGTGTATTACTGTGGCCCACAGGAGAGAGGGCTTTCTTATCAAGTGATATGTGAATTAATTAATTAATCCTAAATATACTTTTTCCTTTGGAGGAAGTTATAGGAAAAGTATTAGTCATTAGATACTTGTGGCCTAGATCAAGAAGAGTTTGACAACTGAATAGGAACATATGTAGACCAGGAAGTTTATTTGTTTTACAAAGAATTGTTGTTAAGTTGGTGTTGCATGCAATGTTCTCAAGTTCTCTAACCTGTTGGTAAAACCTCTGGTTTGAATTATGCTTATATACAGATGACAGGCAACGCATTTATGGATCAGCTGTTATAGAATTAAACTGGTATGCCCACTCATTAGTATATATTTGTCTGTGAATATATTTACTCCGTGTTAAAGGGATAAATTGATACTCTGTGGGCAGCACAAATATTATATAATATCAATGTTGTAAACTGTACTTTTGTACATCAACCCTGTAAATCAGACTGTGTGCTGAACATTTGTAAATCTTTCACATGGTACGGGATGTACCATGTGAAACAATGTGTGCACAAATAAGCAAAATACGCTAAGATTGTATTTGTGCACAAGCTAAGTTTGTGCATAAATACAAAAAAATACAATAAAACACAATAGAATCAATACCGCAGATTCAATACAGTCAATACAGGTCTGATGGTTGCAGTTAAAAGGCTTCATTTACAGGTCCTTCTCAAAATATTAGCATATTGTGATAAAGTTCATTATTTTCCATAATGTCATGATGAAAATTTAACATTCATATATTTTAGATTCATTGCACACTAACTGAAATATTTCAGGTCTTTTATTGTCTTAATATGGATGATTTTGGCAAACAGCTCATGAAAACCCAAAATTCCTATCTCACAAAATTAGCATATTTCATTCGACCAATAAAAGAAAAGTGTTTTTAATACAAAAAACGTCAACCTTCAAATAATCATGTACAGTTATGCACTCAATACTTGGTCGGGAATCCTTTTGCAGAAATGACTGCTTCCATGCGGCGTGGCATGGAGGCAATCAGCCTGTGGCACTGCTGAGGTCTTATGGAGGCCCAGGATGCTTCGATAGCGGCCTTTAGCTCATCCAGAGTGTTGGGTCTTGAGTCTCTCAACGTTCTCTTCACAATATCCCACAGATTCTCTATGGGGTTCAGGTCAGGAGAGTTGGCAGGCCAATTGAGCACAGTGATACCATGGTCAGTAAACCATTTACCAGTGGTTTTGGCACGGTGAGCAGGTGCCAGGTCATGCTGAAAAATGAAATCTTCATCTCCATAAAGCTTTTCAGCAGATGGAAGCATGAAGTGCTCCAAAATCTCCTGATAGCTAGCTGTATTGACCCTACCCTTGATAAAACACAGTGGACCAACACCAGCAGCTGACATGTCACCCCAGACCATCACTGACTGTGGGTACTTGACACAGGACTTCTGGCATTTTGGCATTCCCTTCTCCCCAGTCTTCCTCCAGACTCTGGCACCTTGATTTCCGAATGACATGCAGAATTTGCTTTCATCCGAAAAAAGTACTTTGGACCACTGAGCAACAGTCCAGTGCTGCTTCTCTGTAGCCCAGGTCAGGCGTTCTGCCGCTGTTTCTGGTTCAAAAGTGGCTTGACATGGGGAATGCGGCACCTGTAGCCCATTTCCTGCACACGCCTGTGCACGGTGGCTCTGGATGTTTCTACTCCAGACTCAGTCCACTGCTTCCGCAGGTCCCCCAAGGTCTGGAATCGGCCCTTCTCCACAATCTTCCTCAGGGTCCGGTCACCTCTTCTCGTTGTGCAGCGTTTTCTGCCACACTTTTTCCTTCCCACAGACTTCCCACTGAGGTGCCTTGATACAGCACTCCGGGAATAGCCTATTCGTTCAGAAATTTCTTTCTGTGTCTTACCCTCTTGCTTGAGGGTGTCAATAGTGGCCTTCTGGACAGCAGTCAGGTCGGCAGTCTTACCCATGATTGGGGTTTTGAGTGATGAACCAGGCTGGGAGTTTTAAAGGCCTCAAGAATCTTTTGCAGGTGTTTAGAGTTAACTCGTTGATTCAGATGATTAGGTTCATAACTCATTTAGAGACCCTTTTAATGATATGCTAATTTTGTGAGATAGGAATTTTGGTTTTCATGAGCTGTATGCCAAAATCATCCGTATTAAGACAATAAAAGACCTGAAATATTTCAGTTAGTGTGCAATAAATCTAAAATATATGAATGTTAAATTTTCATCATGGCATTATGGAAAATAATGAACTTTATCACAATATGCTAATATTTTGAGAAGGACCTGTATAGGGGATGAGGAGTCTTCAGCCCCATTTAGATCATACTTCATCCACCGATCCCCCTTTATAGATAATTTTGCCATTTACATTGTGCAACATTTCCAATAAGTATGTGCTGCAATATGGTATTTCAGAACCTGCAACTGGGATAACTATCTATTATGGTGCTCTTTTTTGCTGTCTATATTCATTCATTCAGAAAGATTAAAGGGTTTTAAAAGACTTATTATTATAATCTTTAGGTGATGCAATCTACAGTATTATGGCTTATAATAAGATAAGAATAGTTTAAACATGAGCTGTGGGACTAGAAAATTAGTTATTAGCTGCCTCATTTGAGAGGTTGGGTTTTGTATTGTCCCTGAATATCTGGTTTATTATGTTTATGTGCACTGCAAAAAATCTGATATTTTTGTCCTGTTCCATTCTCTCCTTCTCTGGCACTCTCCCTGAAGTTCCTCTTCGTGGGTCGTCCACAGACCGGCGCTATGATTCTTTTCCTGCTAATTTATTTCAATCATAATCATCCTCAAGTTAGTTATCCACACTTTTGCTCTCTGTTACCCCATGCTTCTTCAGCAATGGTTTGACTTCCAAAGAACACAACTGAATGTTGTACATTCTATATATGAAAACACAAGTGATACCAAACAACACCTTTACCTGTTTTATTTAGTGTTTATGTGTCATGGGGTTGGCTTCAGCTACTTCCCCAAATCTTGAGTTTTACTCAGTAATGGGACACGACCTGGATGGTATTGCTTTTGGGGGGCACTTTGGCATTTGCGTTGTTTACTTTAAAAAATGTAAATACTTTTAATGATTGGTTGTAAACCTGATTTGTGTCCCATTGCTTTCCATGTTTTAGAAGGATCTTTGACACTATGATTGGGTCTCTTTCAAATTTTGGTGGGTTCCTTAGTCAGGTGATCAGAGTTTTGTAATAGGAGTAATTTTATGATATGGACTCACTCCACTACTTGGTTGCTGATTATAAGAAGTTGCTCAGATTGTAATCACCAGAGGCCAATAATAAACTTTGCTTCACAGCCACTGAGCATTAGGTTGTTGTCTCTAAGGCAGACACTTTGATGTCCTTTCTGCAAATTAATTCATTTTGTCAATTTACCTTTTCTTCATTCTATTTACTTCTGTCCCACATTGGGTTATGGTCTGCTTTAATAACTGCAAATTGTTTTCACTTAATGATGTTTTGTATGTTTGCATTTTCCTAATTTCCATGTCCTTGTTTTATAATTTTATGACAAATTAAATTTGTATAGTATTTGAAAATCAACCTCAGACCTTTTTATCTGCTTATTTCTAAATTCAAATTGCAGAAGAAGATTAGAATGATATATTTAGGACAGCCAAGTAGCTAGGAATCAAATTATTTTTAAACTCCCTCACAGTATGGCTATATATGTAAAATGCTTGTTTTTAGGTAAAGTTAACCGTATAATATAATACATTTTATTGCACTGCTGTTACATTCAAAGTACATTCAGATTCTTTATTTGTAATTTGTTCAAAAATATAACTTTTAACACACTAAATCTGAAACCTTTCCCAGACGTTAAGACTGAGGACATATGAATATTTCTATGTGTTTTGGGTGAAGAAAGTTTATTTATCTTAAAATAATGATGATGAGACAACTGGTTTCCTCTCAAAGCCGATGCGGGGGACCATTATTTAGAACACATCTCTGAATACATCTTCATAATACAAAATCCCAAAGAATCCCAAATCCCTGACATGAGTCAGGACCTATATATAGAAAAGTCATATCATTGTTGTGTTTGTGAAATTGTTGACCAATCAGATGTACCATTTCCATTTACGCACGTTTGGCAGCATGGACACTAGACTCTTAGCAGCACGTATGGGAATAAACAAGAATAGACTCACATCTGGAAGAAATCAAAACTGGCATATGTGACAGTTTTACCATATTGATCACATTACTCTAATCAACTCCTCATTCCAAAGCTGAACTGGATTGCTGTTTCCCTTTTTTGGCCCAACAAGACTGAAAACAGGCCAGCTAAGAATTACTTTTTCTTATGTCCATAGCAGTTTATGCAGAATTCACGTTCACATATAGTAAAGACAATAGTAACATATTTAATCTACCAAACAAAGCTTTAAACTTCCACAGTGTACAACTGATAAATAAATATTTGGTTGATTATTATTACATATACATATTAACCAAAAAAAATGTATGCCTATATATTCACTAATGGAAAACTGATTAAAGAGAAAAATGAATTAATTACATTAAATGTTTCAAAAAGTCAACAGAAGATTATATATTTGAGTTCTTGTGCTATCTGTTGTCCAATTTTGGTGCATTGTCAGAAGAACAACTGTAGGGGGAGCAATAGAGAAATCTTTGGGAGGAGCCGATAGTAGACTGCAGTAGCAGAATAAGGCAGTAGAGGGACTCGGAGAGCAAATCAGTGTAAGCTTTCAGGGGAACAAAACTCATTCTACATCAAAATTGAGGACCATTTTAAAAAAGAGAGAGTAACATCTATATAACTAGTAGAGCTCAAGTCTTTTGAAAAAATTAAGGATCAGGAAAATGTCCTCACTTCCCAAAAATGACCTCACTTTGTTGGTTAAAATCTTACAACAGTCCTCTCTATGATGTAGAAAAAAGACCAAACACAAACACAGACGCGCACGCATGTCTTCATGAAATATAAGGATGTCCGACAAAAATAGGACAAATGGGTACGTGCCTTTCCAAAGGATCTAGAGGCCTGAGAATCAAATGGCTTTCTATCCATGCTTCCAGGAAAACATTCATCTATTGCGATTGTAGCTAGAGCTACATTTTGGTCAAATCTGATTTTTATGATACTTATGGGGACATTGTCTGGTTTATGTGACTTATGAGTCCTTGATCTGGGGGCCCACACAAGATCTCATCTCGTTGGGTCAAACTGATCATGAGAACGGTAAGCAAAAATTCCAGAACTACACAGAGGGACCTGATGAATGACCTGCAGAGAGCTGTGACTAAAGTAACAAAGGCCACCATCAGTAACACACTACGCTGAGAGGGACTCAAATCCTGCAGTGCCCGGCATGTCCCCCTGCTTAAGCCAGTACATGTCCAGGCCTGTATGAAGTTTGCCAGAGAGCATAGGGATGATCCAGAAGAGGATTGAGAGAATATCATGTGGTCAGATGAAACCAAAATAGAACTTTTTGGCACAAACTCAACTCGTCGTATTTGGGGGAAGAAGAATGCTGAGTTGCATCCCAAGAACACTATACCTATTGTGAAGCATGGGGCGGAAACATCATGCATTGGGGTTGTTTTTTTGCAAAGGGGACAGAATGACTGATCCGTGTTAAGGGAAGAATGAACGGGACCATGTATTGTGAGATTTTAAGCCAAAACCTCTGTCCATCAGTGAGAGGATTGAATATGGAACATGGCGGGGTCTTCCAGCATGGCAATAATTCCAAACACACCGCTCAGGCAATGAAGGACTGGCTCCATGAAATGTATTTCAAGGTCCTGGAGTGGCCTAGCCAGTCTCCAGACCTCAAGCCCATATAAAATTTGTGGAAGGAGTTGAAAGTCTGTATTGTCCAGCGACAGGCCCAAAACATCACTGTTCTAGAACAGATCTGCATGGAGGAATGGGCCAAAATACCAACTACAATGATACAATATACAACTACAAACCCAGTGAAGACATACAGGAAAAACGTTGACCTCTGTCATTGCCAGCAAAGTTTATGCTACAAAGCAGGGGTGTCAAACTCCAGTCCTCAAGGGCCAGGGTCCTGCAACTTTTAGATGTGTCCCTGGTCCAACACACCTCAAACAAATGGTTGCATTTCCTTCTCAGTATGCAGTCAAGTTCTCCAGAGTCCTGCTAATGACCTAATTATTTGATTCAGGTGTGTTGAAGCAGAGGAACATCTAAAGGTTGCAGGTTACCGGCCCTCGAAGACTGGAGTTTAACACCTGTGGTACAAAGTATTGAGTTGAACTTTTGTTATTGACCAAATACTTATTTTCCACTATAATTTATAAATAAATTCTTCAAAAACCCAAAAATGTGATTTCCTGTATTTTTTTTTCTCCTAATTTTTGTCTCTCATAGTTGAAGTGTACCTATGATGGAAATTGCAGACCTCTCTCATCTTTCTACGTAGGAGAACTTGCACAATCAGTGGCAGACTAAATACTTTTTTGACCCCACTGTATATGAATCTTTCTAGCTGATGTTTCATACTAAATATTACCATAAGGATGTATGTCAATGTCATCCAGTCCTTTCCCCTGCAGGTCAGACAGTTTCCCTTTTTGCATCACTATCAACAGTTTGCTGACTTTTATCAGCTGTAGGGTACTCTCTGGAAGCCGATAGAATTCTCAGTGGATCCGGATGTCATGTCCAAGAAAGATAGCAAGCTGATCCATTTAATTATTTTTTAGATTTAGTACTGTAGATAAAGTGGCAACCTGTTTCTGCAATCTTATTGACATGAGGGTTCTTTGCACCACATTGGATTGCATACTTACGAAAGCAGTCAGAGTCTCTGTAATGGGAAAGTGCACCTGGATGTGCAAATACAGGGGTTGGACAATTAAACTGAAACACCTGTCATTTTAGTGTGGGAGGTTTCATGGCTAAATTAGACCAGCCTGGTAGGCAGTCTTTATTGATTGCACATTGCACCAGTAAGAGCAGAGTGTGAAGGTTCAATTAACAGGGTAGGAGCACAGTTTTGCTCAAAATATTGAAATGCACACAACATTATGGGTGACATACCAGAGTTCAAAAGCGGACAAATTGTTGGTGCACGTCTTGCTGGCGCATCTGTGACCAAGACATCAAGTCTTTGTGATGTATGAAGAGCCATGGTATCCAAGTTAATGTCAGCATACCACCAAGAAGGACGAACCACATCCAACAGGATTAACTGTGGACGCAAGAGGAAGCTGTCTGAAAGGGATGTTCGGGTGCTAACCCGGATTGTATCCAAAAAACATAAAACCACGGCCGCCCAAATCACGGCAGAATTAAATGTGCACCTCAACTCTCCTGTTTCCACCAGAACTGTTCGTCGGGAGCTCCACAGGGTTAATATACACAGCCGGGCTGCTATAGCCAAACCTTTGGTCACGCATGCCAATTCCAAACGTCGGTTTCAATGGTGCAAGGAGTGCAAATCTTGGGCTGTGGACGATGTGAAACATGTATTGTTCTCTGATGAGTCCACCTTTACTGTTTTCCCCACATCCGGGAGAGTTATGGTGTGGAGAAGCCCCAAAGAAGCGTACCACCCAGACTGTTGCATGCCCATAGTGAAGCATGGGGGTGGATCAGTGATGGTTTGGGCTGCCATATCATGGCATTCCCTTGGCCCAATACTTGTGCTAGATGGGCGCGTCACTGCCAAGGATTACCAAACCACTCTTGAGGACCATGTGCATCCAATGGTTCAAACATTGTATCCTGAAGTCGGTGCCGTGTATCAGGATGACAATGCACCAATACACACAGCAAGACTGGTGAAAGATTGGTTTGATGAACATGAAAGTGAAGTTGAACATCTCCCATGGCCTGCACAGTCACTAGATCCAAATATTATTGAGCCACTTTGGGGTGTTTTGGAGGAGCGAGTCAGGAAACAATTTCCTCCACCAGTACCACATAGTGACCTGGCCACTATCCTGCAAGAAGAATGGCTTAAAATCCCTCTGACCACTGTGCAGGACTTGTATATGTCATTCCCAAGACGAATTGACGCTGTATTGGCCGCAAAAGGAGGTCCTACCCGATACTAATAATTTATTGTGGTCTAAAACCAGGTGTTTCATTTTCATTGTCCAATCCCTGTAAGTACACATTCTCTGTGGGGACTTGACTCTTACTCCTGTTTTCCATGAGGAGGTTCATTGCTGTGATCATGTGAGAAGCACAGGCACCATTCCTTACCATGAATCTCAACTCTATCAAAGTGCTTTGCAAGCTTCCTCTCCAACTCGTTGAGGCACATCATAATGTTGGGATTCAGCTCTGTCCTATTCCGGGATGTAAAAGCCTGGACCTCCATTTTTTTTAAACTTCTCCCAGCCATTTTCTGTTACATAGTACTATCTGTGTCAAAGTTACTTTAGCAAGATTTCCAAAATTTGTGTTGTTTGGTTTTTCCTTCATGTCCTTCATGCATTTGGCACACTCTGCAGCAAGAAACCGGTGCAGCAGCAACACATCCGGTGTAAATGGCAAAAGCTGGGGTTTATTTCACGTGGCTTGTTGAAGCGATCCGAATGCAGCAGCTGAAATTGTGCCCATTCTTTCTGATACAGAGTGGCAAACGGCTTGGCTGACTCATCGATTTCATGGCGATGTGCAATGATGGCACTTTGGCTAAACTGTGCCCCTATTTTAGATCCAAGGATGGGACTTTACACGACCTGCTTTTCATGTCATAGCCAGCAACAGGTCTGACTGCTTGTATCACGAGAGGAAAGTTGCTGGGCATAAAAATGTCCTCTGTCCTCTTCAAAGGTGTTTTAGCTCTAGCTACTACCAGCCTTGCTATCTCTCTCATTTTCTGGTGAATGTAATCATTCCTTATTTCATGCGGTTCCCTGCCGTTGTACAGTGACTCACCAAGGCGAAGAATGTCTCTTTCACTTTTTACAACCATGGAAATGTCATCGTGGTTAATTTCACAAGCAATCTTCCAAACAGCTTCTCTTCAACCAACATGGCGCTGATTATGGCAGCCTCGAGGCTTTGCTCTATCTTTCTTTGAGTATTTTGTGTGTTTTTATGTTTTTCGAGCCACAGTACTGTGGTCTCGGGCCACAATTCTGTTGGCTCATACAGCAGAGAGGAACTTCTCATCATCAGAGAGTCCTCTCTCGGGATGTTTTCACCATCATTCATCCATCCGAGCTTCACCGAATTCCTGGCGAACGGAGCCGCGGCACTCTGCAGGATACTCCGCCGAAAACGTCGAAGGGGATAGCGTACTGGCACGCTGGTAAAGCTCCACCAAAGAGGACAACGAACACCATTGCCTTCAATCCATCTGGCAAATGTCCGCTCTCTAAGTAACAAGATGGACGAGCTGCTTCTTCTCACCTGTAAAAACACGGACCTCCGCGGATCAGCGGTTCTCTGCTTTACCGAGACATGGCTGAGTGAAAACATCCCAGACTGTGCATTGCTGTTGCCGGACTTCCAGCTGTTCAGAGCGGATCGTAGCGCAGAGCTATCGGGGAAGAGGCGATGAGGCGGAATCTGCTTTTATATAAACAAAGTTTGGTGCAGAGACATAAAAGTGCTGGGGAAAACATGCAGTCCTGATCTGGAGACATTTTCCATAAACTGCAAATCATTTTATTCACCAAGAGAGTTTTCCTCGTTTATAATAATTAGCTCATATTTTCCACCACATGGCTGCACTTCAGCCGTGGAAAAATATCTTGCTGAGCTGATTACAGACGTGGAGAAAAAATACCCTGACTTTCATCATAATACTGGGAGTTTTTAACAGAGCAAACCTCTCCAATGAACTCCCCAAATACAGACAGCATATTAAGTGTCCCACCAGAGAAAAAAACACACTGGACCATTGTTACAAAACTTTAAAGGACTCATATCATGCTGTTACCAGGGCTGCTCTGGGTTTTTCGGATCATTGTCTTATCCACCTCATCCCAGCCTACAGGCAGAAACTAAGAGCTTCCAAACCCGTGGTTCACACTGTTAAGAAGTGGACTGAGGAATAAAAGCAGACGCTACAGGCCTGCTTTGAATGCACACACTGGACTGTTTTTGAAACTTCAGCCACTGACCTAAACCAACTAACTGATGTGGTGACATCATACATCAGTTTCTGTGAGGACATGTGTGTGCAGACCAATACATTCTGCACCTTTGGGAATAACAAGCCATGGTTTACTCCACATCTCAGGAATCTGCGCAGGGAAAAGGAAGAAGCTCACAGCAGTGGAGATTGGGCGCAGTACAAGAAGGCCAGGAACAAACTAACAAAGGAGATCAAAGCAGCCAAGAGAAGCTACAGTGAGAAGCTTAAGAACAGCCTTTCTACTGGCGACACTTCAGCTGTATGGACTGGTCTGAGAAACCTGACTGCCTATAGGAGCCCCCCCACCCATCCTGAACAGAATCCTCGCCTGGCTAATCGTCTGAATGGCTTCTACTGCAGACATGACAAGAAGCTGTTCACACCTTAAACCATCTCCTCCACATCCCATTCAGGAACAAATTCCTCCCATAAAGTAACCAACCCCCTACCTTCAGATTCTCTGCCTGCAATAAAGATCTCAGAGTAAGATGTAAATAGGCTCTTTCAGCGCATGAAAACAAAGAAAGCTAGAGGACCTGAGAACATCTCCCCATCATGTCTGAAAGCCTGTGCACATCAACTCGCCCCGATCTTCACCCAGATCTTCAACAAGTCACTGGAGACATGTGAGGTCCCCTCCTGCTTCAAATGATCCACCATCATCCCAGTGCCCAAGAAACCCACCATCCTAGGATTAAATGACTACAGGTTGGTATCCCTGACGTCTGTGGTCATAAAATCCTTTGAGTGGCTGGTGTTGAAGCACCTGAGAGACATCACAGGCCCCCTGCTGGACTCCATGCAGTTTGCTTACCGAGCAAGGTAAGCAGATGATGCTGCCAACTGAGGTCTACACTTCATCCTGCAACACCTCGACGGTCCAGGGACATACGCCAGGATCCTGTTTGTAGACTTCAGCTCGGCTTCAACACCATCATACCAGACATCTCCACCAGAAGCTCACCCAGCTCAACGTTCCGGCCTCCACTTGTCAGTGGATCAACACCGTGTCAGCTGTGGACCACTTCAGGTTCTTAGGAACCACCATCTCTGAGGACCTGAGATGGTCTTCACACATAGACACTGTTCGAAAGAAGGCCTGGCAGAGACTGTACTTCCTGAGGCAACTCAAGAAGTTCAACCTTCCACAGGAGCTACTAGTCATCTTCTACATTGCCACCATACCGTATGTTCTGTCTTCATCCATCTCAGTGTGGTTTGGTTCATCCACCAAACAGGACAAGTCCAGACTGCAATGAATAATCTGGACTGCAGAGAGAATAATCAGGGCTGACCTTCCCTCCATCCAGGACTTATACAGGTCAAGGGTCAGGAAAAGAGTTGGAAAAATCTCAGCAGACCCCACACACCCTGCACATAAACTGTTTAGAGTTTTACCCTCAGGCTGTCGTTACAGAGCACTGTTTACTAAAACCAGCCGCCACAGAGACAGTTTCTTCCCCCAGGCTGTTTCTCTGATGAACATTTCATAGAGTACCAAACAACCTCATACTGAAATCCACCTTTCTATATGTGTATATTGTATATATGTATTTATGGACATAAGGATATATGCAGAACATATCTTATAACACAAAAAAACAAAAAAGAAACCCAGAGTCAAATCCCTTGTTTGTTGAATGTACAAACTTGGCAATAAAGCTGATTCTGATTCTGATCAGGCTTGTTTACATTTATCTAGTTATTCAAAATGAACGAAAGAGGCACTGTCTTACTGAGAAGAGTTCATTATAAAAGTTCGGTTTTTCATTAATATTAATTTTTTGCGTTAAAGAAAAAAACATACACATGTTGACTGAGCAAAAACTTTACAAAAAAGACAATGTTCCTGGACATTTGCTGGGCTTTGCAACACTACGTCTCTGAATACATTTACCACTAAAATGCTTTATACCGTAAGGTATGCAACCAACTCTGACTTAAAGTATTAGCATATGTATTGGATGGAATCGAATGGGGTCTGAGAATACAGCTTTGTGCAGACTCTTATGCCTTTAGCGTCGCTGCTCTGCAAGGCTTTGTCATTGAAATCATCCTATGGGACAAAAGTAGGAAATATTCAGAAAATGGAAGAGAAAATAGTTGTTAAGTGATTTTTAGTTAAAATTGACCTTTTGGGAAATATTGTAAATCATATTAACTGTGGGCTTTGCTGCTTTATTTTTATAGGATAGTATTTGCAAGTCATCATGCGGGGACATATTAAAATATTATTTGCCTTTCTCCCCCATGGCTTGAATTATCTAAAAGAGAGAAATGCCTGATTTTGTGTTATTTTTTTCACTTCATTAAAAAGTGTAACATTCCCTGGAAATTATCTGTCATTGGTTATGCATATAATGAATTTGTTTTTATCTTATGTCCCTGGGAATATGAGATATAGAGAGACATTTGCAGTGGGCTTCCCATCAGCTTTTCTGCACAGAAATCCATCTCTAAATCCAGTGTGTTTGTGCAGTGGCGTTCTTTTTCTACAGGTGCTCTGCCTGCCATGTGGCTACCTTTGACATCTGCCTTAGATTGGTGATCCATCTATGGAGTGTGGCATTTTTTTCCTGCACATATTTTCCATACAAACCATGTGCAGAGCTGAGAGTCGGTTTTCTTTACAGTGCAGGCCCTCCTGTCTTCCCTTCCTTGTTTCCCTCAAAGCTCACCCTCTACTTTTCATGTGACAGGAAAACATTTACACCATACACCAGCACTTTACTCTAAAGAAGAGGTGGAAACATGTTTTGAGATCAATACCATCAGCTATTGTTACTTTCTGCTCATGATGTCACATTTCATTAATATGGTCTGCTGCGTGGCCAAAATGACCAGGGCCCGTATTCACAAAGATTCTCAGTCTTGTCAGAGACCTCCTAACTCTTGTTACACAGGTTCAAAATGTTTGAATGTAGCTTATTTACATGCTCATTATTATTTTGATTATTATTTATTTTATCGTTATGTTTATATATTAATACATTTACTCACCATGTTAGTTGTTTTTATACTGCATCTATTTAATATTAATTAATTTTATATTAATATTAAAATTCAACATTTTACTGTGATTGCCTTCTTGTATAATGAGGTTTAGTTTGGTAAAATGACCAAAATAAAACCAAACTGAGAAGAACAGAGCCTACTGGTAGAGGAGAAGAGAGTAGTGTTGAAAGGTAGATTTGGTCCTGGGATCACGGTGGGATCAAACAGTCATTCTCGAGCAAATCAGTGCATCGTTCCCTCTGCTTTCAGAACCAGCCTGGAATGTGAGCAGCTCTGGTACCTGCTGCGATCAGAAGCTAGAGAGGAGATAGCAGAACACCAGAGAACTTCTCCATAGACGGGGAGCGTTGTAGATGACCCTTTAGGTTTAGGCTGCTGACATCATCATGTACAATACAGCAAAAACGTATTCACCCCATTTACATCTTCCTTCTATGTATATAGTGCTTAAATTATTGTGCTGTATCTTGTCTAGAGTTTGTATTTATGTATATATTTTTTGCAAATGTTTTGCAAATTTATTTTTTGAAAGCATGTTACAGTCTGTAAGTATTTTAATAATGATATTGTTTGTAATTTTGTTTGCTTTTTAGTCATGGTCATCTATTATTGTTTCTATTATTTATTTATCCTTCCTAATATTACAATATTACCTTACTAGAGGTGCACCTTTAACCTGTCCTGCTGCTGAAACTATTTATTTGTTTTAGGGATTATAAAATGGAGTTTTTATGAAAAATCAAACTGAAAGACTCACCTCCACCCCCCGGTCGTCCTATGACTCCACTGTGCGTCTCTCCTCCATCCAATCAGCATCAGATCTGCCCTAAGATGTTGATTCAAGCTAAAGTCATTCTCAGCATTCATGTCTTCCTCCAGGGTCCGAGCGCCAAAGATATAAACTTTTATCAATAAACTTCTCTAATCGCCATCATTGTGTTTCTTATTGTGAGTCTTTACAGGTTTAAGTTTAACTTATCTCTATATTAATAATTGTATGATTGTTATAGAAGTTCATGTGTTAATTTTTTCAACTGTTTAGGGGGTGTATCCCTGCGCGATTGAGCGGTTGCATTTTATTAAGTCATTGTTCGGAATCTGCAATCTTCTCTGCTAAAGGCTCACCAAAAGTCCTCCTCACTACTCTTAAAATTTCCTCACGTTAAGAGCTCCTTTAAGGCTTAAGATGCTTCGTGAATAACTTTTATCTTAATGAGGGAAAATTCTAAGTAGAATCTTAGAATTTCTTAGAAAAATCTTAAAATTTGAGAAATTCTGAGATTTTTCTAGCAATGACATCACTAGGAGCTACTTTTAGTCTTAGAATTCTTTGTGAACCAGGTCTTTAACTCTTCACAATATCATCATTTAGGACGTATGCAGACATTTTCAGATCTAAAAACAGGGTATAATACTGATGCATTTATTGTCTAAAAGGGATAGCAAAGATTGTTGATAGTTGCTTTTTTAATTTTTTTTGTAGAAAAAGCTGCATGCACTGGTAATCATGAATGTCCATATCCGATTCTAGGTATCAGCGTGAGCTTTTGGTAAATACATTTTTACCCTTTTTTCACCCTTTACTATATGGTTTATTTCTCCTAACAGCACTGCTGTAACCAAGCCTTGCTCACACACACATTTTCAGCTCTGTCCACACATGTTCTATGGGACCGATATAAGGACTTTGTGATGGCCACTTCAAAACATGCACTTTGTAACATTTCTGGTGATATGTGTAGGGTCATTGTCCGTCTGAGGGACTCAATTGTCCATAGGTTTTAACTTCTTGGCAGATGTCTTGAGCTGTTGCTTCAATATTTTCACATTCATCTTGACATCTATTCTGTGACGTGCAGCAAAACACCAACATGACTAGGTACTGCTACCACCAGTTGGGACAGTATTCTCAGGCTTAACGATGATCATTATGGGCTAACACCTCAATTTGTGTTTCTTCTGAGCGCAAGACATGTCTCCAAAAAGAAAGGTCTTTGTTCAGGGGTTGCATTAGCAAACTGTAATCTGGCTTTTTTGGGTTGCTTATGGAGTAATGGCTTCTTCTCCTCTAAATTTCCTTTCATCCCAGGATTCGTCTCACTGTGAATAAAGATATTCTCTTGACAGCTGCAGTTAGACATCTTCACAAAGTTTTTCCTTTTGTTCTGTGATTGATACAAACATTCTGCACCCAACAAAATTCACTAAACCTGTTTTGATTCCTAAACAGAATCATGACTGGACATTTATATGGTGTTTTTAATTGTTTGAACAGATGAACATAGCACCTTTAAGCATCTGTTCTGAACCAGGCTTTTGGAGGTTCATAATTCTCTTCCACATCTGGCTGATTTCTTATGATTTTTCCATGATGTCACGCAAGAAAGCAATGCTTTTAAGGCAGTGCCTTAACATCTACAGGTTTGCCTCTAATGTTGTGAACTAACCAGAAGAACAAAATCAATTATCATCTGGACTTTCCCAAATTTTGAAAATGCATAGTAATCATATATGTAAACTCCTGACTGAAAACCCTCTGTCATTCGAGATTCTGTTGAAGGAGACGGACCCAAAAACTGAGAGGATCGCAACCTCATGATGAAGTGGAAAAGTTATTATCTGGAGCTTTGAAAACTATAGGAACAAGAATGAGTGAAACTACTGACTAGAACAAACAAGCAACGGCAAGGAAGGAGACAGGCCATGGACAACGTCCAATAAACAATGGAGAGGATGTATTAAAACTGAGTGGCTTATACTCCTAGGTAGATTAATACGATCCAGCTCGGACTAATTAGTGCAATGCAGTGCTGCTGGGAGAGAACCTGAAGGAAGAAAAGTGACTAATAAACACGGGAATTAACAAAGAGGTCTAACAGGTCACGAACAATATAACTTAGTGGTTCTCAATCCAGGTCCTGAGCTCCCACAGTACTTCCTGTTTAAATGTGTCTCTCAGACTCCTGTTAGTCATCCATTTATTTATGTCAGGTTTCTGACAGCAGGGAAACACCTAAAACATGTAGGACAGACAATGGGCCTCTAGGACCAGCACTGAGAATTGCTGATCTAAATAAACCAAAAACTCAAGACTAATACCAATGTGAGACTCTAAACCTGTACAACAAGGAACAAGGAAGTGAACACAACACAATTAGAGACAAAAATCAACAACCCCAACTAATCCCAAATCACAAAGATCCACGGATCATTACATTCTCTCTCTCTCTTTATCCTGACATTTAACAAATAAGAATAACTTTTTTGATCCCGACCTAAAAAAAGAAAACGATGGCCACTTTTCAAAATGCAAGAACATAACTATAAAATCAGTTATTAAAAAATCAATTATTTATTGATTTGTTGTGTTGTATACTTTGTTCACCATTCAAAACCGAGATGCGTACCAAACCATGATTTCTGTATAGCGTTAAACCTGTACTAAATATATGTAATCAGAACCCATTTCTTTGCTCATTTCAAGATAAAGGTCCAGGTATGATTGTATTATCTTGATTAAATTGCAAAATTTCTTATTTGTACATGTTTAAATATGTATTTGCTCTGTAAGAGAATGTCTAAATGTCACAATGCTGGCCCAGAAGTCAAAAAAACAATTCACGCAATGCATGATGATATATGTATGATAAAGACGGGTAATGAAAAGCTTTGCAAGCACAAAAAAGAAATGCTGAAGCATTAATGTGAATTATTGGCTGGTAAATAAAGACATCATTACAGTAATTGTAGTTGATCATCTGAGACTGAGGGGTTTGTACTCCCTCTAATTGTTATACAAGCTAATTGACATCTTGGACAAAAACGCCTGGTTTGTTTGGAGTCTGAAGCTGTCAAAGCTTGACGGTTTGAAGTTTCCGTTGACAGACTTGAAAGTGATAGAATGAGCACACCAAACGGCTCAAGGCTTGAAGCAAATTTATCAGCAAACTCTGAGGTAGTAGCGATGTAAACAAAGTTGTTCTTCAAGAAGCCGCTGAGAACTCTTGAATTTTTTTTTCCCAGACGAAGACTTGTGTCCCTAGATAAGGATGGGAGTTGCTGCAGCAGAGCTAGCAGAAATGCATGCTACAATCAAGGTTTTTATTCATGCACAACCAAATTCACCCTCCTTAGCCCAACCTGGCTTTGATGCCAGCTTTAATTGGACAAACACGGCACTGAAAACTAATTTTTTTCCAGGTTTGTACCAGCTCCTTGCTGCTGAGAGCGCAAATGTGACTCTTTATCTCTCCTTATTTCACAATACTCTTGATTTGCTTTGAAAGATGCTGGCTGAGAATGTAATGTATGTGTGTGCGCTCTGCAGCTTGCAGTTAGACAAGGAGTTTCCTTTGATAGCCGCGAATGAGGAACCTTTGGCCCACAGGCGTTTTATTCACCACACAACATGAGATAATGTTTCCAAACACTGTGCTCATTTGTTTAAGGCTTTAAGGCTGACAGTATTTTATCTAGTGCTGTAGTTAAAGTGGTTATTAAAAACTGCACTGCTACGTTAGGGGTCACATCTCAGAACAGTTAAGACAGCATATGAGAAAAACTGGGAGATATTAAAGAGGTTTTTCATGTTTTCCAGGGAGCTTTGAACATTATTCTAATTGTAGTTTTTCCTGTGTATGTAATCTTTGTACTTGAAAAAACACTGGGTTCTAATTTTAGGATGTGCTCACAGCATACTGGTAACATACACCCTCATTTTTATTCATTTGATTTGTTCACTAAAACAGATTTTAAAAAATCAGAAAGTCTTAAAATCTTCAGTGCCATCTAACTTTTTATAAGGATTTTATGACACACCAACAAATTACAGAATACTTGTGAAGAGTTAACAATATACTCCTTTGGTCTGATATCCTAAAATGAAAACCAGTGCAACCAATTGCTTTCAAAAGTAACCTAATTAGTAAATAGAAACAAGCTGTGTGTAAATTAATCTCAGAATATTAGGTTTGCTAGAGAGCAAGGAAAGCGTAATTAGGAAAGCAGCCACAAGGTCCATGGTAACTCTGGAGGAGCTGCAGAGATCAACAGCTCAGAATCTGTCAACATGATACCCATTGGTCATGGTTGTGGATTTCATAAATCTTACTCTATAGCACAGAGGCAAGAGATAAGCATCAATAATTCATTTTACAGTTTAGCAGATAACTTTTCTATGTGTAGGAGGAAGTGGTCTAGCCAGAAGAAACCAAATTAAACCGTTTGGTCAACATGAAAAACACTCTATATGGTGGAAAATTAACATCATGCACGTCAACCTGAACTCACCTTGCTCACTGCGAAACATGGTGGTGGCAACATTATGCTATTAGGAATCATTTTTTAAGAAGGAACGGGGTAGCTGGTCAGAGTTGATCGGCGTATGGATGGAGCTACGTACAATTTTAAAAGAAAACCTCCACGAGACTGCAAATGACTTGAGATCTGGCGGGGGTTCACTTTTCACCAGGACAATGACCCTAAACACACAAAGAGAGCTACAACTGAACATTTAGATCAACACATATTAAAGTGTTGGCCCAGTCAAAGTCCAGACCTAAATCCAGATGTGAAACTTGTTGTGTACAAATGTGCTCCAGCCCATCTGACTTAGGCTTTTCTACAAAACAGAATGGGCACACATTTTGGTATCTTTATGTGCAAATCTGGTAGAGAAATAACCTTGGTCTATGACATAAAATCCTCCAAAAATCCAAATAGGTTTATAGCTGAAATGCAACAAAATCTGAAAACCTTCAAGAGATATGAAAAGCTTTGCAGTGCACCGCACCGGTGCTACAAATGTTAAGTTAACTTTAAACATGGTTTGTAAGATGCACAGTGAGGAGAACAAGTATTTGATACACAGCAGATTTTGAAGGTTTTCCCACTTGCAAAGCATGTAGAAATCTTTAATTAATTTTATCAACTGTGAGTGACGGAATCTAAAACAAAAATGAAGAAAACAACATTGTGTGATTTTTAAGTAATTAATTTGCATTTTATTGCATAAATATTTGATCACTTTACAACCACTAAGACGTCCAGCTGCCACAGGCCTGTTCTTTAAGAAGCCCTCTTGTTCTCCACTCATTTCCTGTATTAACTGCACCTGTTTGAAGTCGTTATCTGTATAAAAGACACCTGTGAACACACTCAATCACACAAACTCCAACCTCTCCGCAATGACCAAGACCAGAGAGCTGTGGAAGGACATCAGTGATAATTAAATAGACCTGCACAAGGCTGGGATGGGCTACAGGAGAATAGCCAAGCAGTTTGGTGAGAACTGTTGGTGCAATTCTAAGAAAAAGGAAGGAATGGAATGCAAACAAGATGACGGTGAATCTCCGGTGTGGGGCTCCATGCAAGATCTCACCTTGTGGGGCATCAATGATCATGAGGAAGGTGAGGGATCAGCCCAGAACGACACAACAGGACCTAGTCAATGACCTGAAGAGAGCTGGGACAACAGTCTCAGAGAAGACCATTAGCCGCCATGGATTACAATCCTGCAACGCACACAAGGTCCTCTTGCTCAAACCAGCAAAGAGAGACTAAATGTACATCCTTCAATCAAACGAGGTGTGAAACTTTTGACAGGTGGGTGGGACTTCCGGTGGCTGGGACATCCTAGAGCGGGACTTTCGGTGGCTGGGACATCCTAGGGCGGGACTTCCGGTGGTGGGCCTTCCTGTGACGTAACCGGATATCATCATTAATCGGATGTTGTCATTAATCGGATGTTGTCATTAGCCGGATGTTGTCATTACAAGGAAGCGAATCTTTCTAATTGTATGTTTTTAGATGTTTTTTACATCTAAAAGCAAAACATGTAGTTTATCCACTTTAAAAGGTCACTCAGGTTAATGCAGGCACATCACACGAAATTCTGATAAAAAGAGAGAACCTGACAGAATTATAAATTAATTTTGTTTTAACACAGGGGTTATTTAGATGGATGTTTTTACATCTAAAAAACAAGGAAACAAAAAGTAGATACAGAACCTTTCTTCCTCTGCTCAGATGTTTGAGTAATCTAATCTGCACCAGTAACTTGTAGAGATGATCTAAAACAGATAAATAAATGAACTGAAAAAATAAAAAATAAAGGTTATAAAATCCTCAGTCACTGTTTATTGAATTAAGGCATCACAGCTGTTTCTTGTGTATTGTCTCAGTCAATATACATCCACTGTTTAATGAATAGGTGACCAGACCTCAGACATCCGCAGCTGTTTCTTGCGTATTGTCTCAGACAGTCTTCACACCAACTGTAGTCAAAGTAATTAAGACGACCGTGCTCCTTCCTGGCCCAAAGTGTCGAGCATTGTCAGACAATTCCCATTCCCTGTTTATTGAATTAACACGTCTGTGCTGTTGCTGAGGTGTCTCGGGGGGGTGTGGCCAAGGGGCGTAACTATGCGCGCTGAAGGTCATCCTGGTTCTATCGAGAGATACAGGGCAATCTTTACTGGGAGATCGGCTTCAAATCTGGTAGCTAAAAGTTTATTTTTAACCAATTACACTGAAATATTTTTTAGAACACTTGTAAGGAGAAGCAGAAAAAAATGTCGGAAAATATTTCAGGAAACGAAGAAGGTGGTAAACATTCTGCTTCTATTGAAAGATACAACGCAATCTTCAGTAGTAAGTATTCATCTTTAAGAATTCTTTAAGTGCTTGTGGATGCTCGTTGGATAATAATATTGTTTAACTTATATTCTTTAGAACCCACGAGTGACGAGCTGGATGGTATCGTTTTTACACAGTCTGACTATGGTAATTATTAACTGGTTTAGTCAACTGGTGAATGCTATTTTGTGATTTAAAAAATAAATGAAATAAATTCTACTTACAGATTTAACAAGAGACGTATTCCTGAACGTTGGAGAGGTCAGCGTTTGAAACCGTCTGCCTCCGAAAAAATCAAAGTTGAGACGGAAACTTGTCTTTAAAAAAGACAATCCGATCCCAGCTAAACATGAAATAGAGGGTGAAGCCATTCATGTGCCACAGTCCCCTGACCGTGTGCCGGAAACATTAACAGCTCCGGAAGAGGAGAGTAAGTCAAAAAAAAAAAAAAAAGAAATATATGTATATATATATATATATATATATATAAAGTTCTAAGCATATGTTTTCACAGGTCTATGCGATATTGCAGACTTGTTTTAATCCCTGAAGTTCTCGCACACTGCTCTCCCGACTTTCTTCAGCTCTGTGAGAGATTGCTCTGAATATTTTAAAAGGTAACATTAAACTATCACACTCTCAATACCGGAAATTGAAGAAGCAAAGAAAAATCATCAGATTGTTGGGTGATAAAAAAACCGGAATAAAAACTAAACAGCTGGCTCTCAAAGGGCAACAAGGTGGTTTTATTCTCCCCATCTTAACGGCTCTTGCTCCCTTGATCGGTAATCTAGTGGGTGGTATAATCAGGAGATAATGTCTCTCAGAACATCGCAGAAGATGCTTCTCATTTCCCCTCATCAATTCAAGCGTCTGACCCAGTCAGACACGTCCATCAGACAGATGGCGGAGGAGAATTTGGATGCTGAAATGAGAGCGATAATAAATTAGCCCGGTTTGACTTCTTATGAAAAAATCAAGAAATACGATGCGCTTTTGCAGAGGTATCTGACTCAAGCAAGGTGTGAAAGAAGAACAGTGGGTGAGTTTGACGCTGCAGCGTGACACAGAGGTTCCTGAGCATGAGCAGTCCCAAGAAAAACAAGGCCCGGGGCAGTACGAGGCCCCTTAGGATCAGGTTGTCACGGATGTACTGAAAAGCCTACCGAAGCATAACCGTAAAAATGCTGAGTACATTTTGATGAAATTATCCGAAAGCAGTGAGAGTTGGACTTCGCGAGGTGAATTTGTATATAAAGGGAATGTTGTAAAGGGGTCCCACATGATTGACTTGTTGAAAAATCTCATCCTTCCGTTTAAAAAATCTGGAGCATGGCTACCCCATGGGTGGTCAGACTTTCTACATACCTTAAACATCCCCATATCTTCAGTCATTAACCCTTATGCTCGTGATGAATATAGACGGTTCAAAACAGGGGGTACATCTATTGAAAATGGGGGTACACCACCCAGCGTTAAGCAGAGAAGAACAAGAAGAAGAAGGCAGATAACTCATTCTCCCCATTGGTCGAGATCTGAGCTGGAAGATCCAAAAAATGCTGATGGGAAGTCAAAAAAGTCTCTTCGTAAGACAACATTACCACCCCGATGGATTACATTTTCACCATAAACCGTTACAAGAAAATGAAACATGTAACCTATTTTTTTTATTCAATAAAATATTTATTGATTATATTTTCAAGTCTAGCTTCGTTCTCTACTTCACACACTAACATATGATGTCATTACACAAATATTAAATCATAAGAAAAAACAAACAATGGAAAAAAAAAAAGACAATTTAAATTCCATAACAATCCAGAAACATCTCCAAAGAGCATGTTCCGTGAGTATAAAATGTACAACTTTGATTAATGACACATTTCTGATATTTTTTCACAAAGTTAGATACCATTAAATCATTCTCCGGTGTATTTTGACAACACTTGCTGCAGTGATAATCCGCACGCTCTATGACATAGATAAAAAATGCAATGGTGACTGCACACAGTGGACAGAGTGTTTTGAAGCTGATTATTATGATACAATATTTTTGAGGATCTGTCTTCTAAAAATGTTACGATGCTTGACGGGTAGAACTCGAAATCCGGAGAGAATCCATAAGAGTCAAAAAAGCTGGATTGACCATTCTCATCCAAAGTTAGAGCTAACCAGTGTTCTCCAGGCATGTGTGAAGGATGTGTGTTCACAATAAAGTAGGCCGGCCCTGGGAATTTGTCAGCTAGCAGCGGCAGCTGGTCGCACGGCCACACACCACAAAACAAATCTCCCAGCAGATGATGCAGCAGGTTCTCAATTTCATGATTATTTATGTCTGATTAGATTAATAATAATCCACCAGCACACGCCTCTTTGAATCAATCTCTAAAATAGAGTCATAACAAGCGTAGATGATCAGCGTGGTGGTATGAGGCAACGGGTTTCTGAAACGCATTTCCAGTCTTAAATTCCCACTGGAAACTGGAGATAGAGCATCTGTGTCCTCACCCGGGTTAAGATTAAATGCGAATAGAGAGTATCCTTGATTAAATTCCTGATGTGTTATACTCAGCGGAAGATCTTTTAGATGTCGTCCTGTAGCCGTAAACAAGTTGTAATACTCTCTCACTGAACTACCTTGGTTAAAATTGGGCTGGAAGGCCTTAGCAGGAATTTGTCTGCCATCCTTACACAAAGCTAAATATTCCATATCAAAATTATTAAAGTCAAACGGATTGAGATTGGGTGTTCCTGTAAAAGCGTCATGATCCAGTAATGCAATCACCACATACTTGGGAAAGATACCTAAGAAAAGATTCTCTTGGTTGCATACCCTTGAATTTTCAGGATATGATAGAATATGTTTTTACATTCACACGTGAAAGTGGATAGAGAGCATTTGCTTTCATTAAAGCTGTAGTGTGACCCAGTTGTACAGCTGGAGAGACGGTAACTTTTTTGATGAAAAGAGATGCTCCTAATATCCTGAGTTTGAAAGTAGAGTCTCTTGCGGCCATGAGACAAAAGGCATCGTTGGCTCTTGTAAGTTTAATTTTGAGGTCAACAGAGTTTAAAAGAAGTCTCTCACAGAAAAATATGTCTGCATGCAGGGGGACTAGGAGATGTACCTCCCTGGAATTTTCCGTAAAGCCTGCTCTGCTGTTAAGACCTTGGTTAGGGCCGTTAGTTGTAACAATAGAGTTCAGAGCCCCTGCAGTGTCTTTATAAAAAAGACCAGAGCTAAACTGGCTTTTTAAAGAATCCTCAGAAAAGTTTAACAATGTCTCAATCATGGCTCTATATGGATGTGTAGCGCTGGATTGTGAAATCAATCGATCTCCGAGAGTGACGTCACACTGACTGAAGATTGTGTTTAACGGGTAGTTGATGAGCCCTACAGGTGCATCATCCGGCAGGTTTGTTCCATCCTCGTTAGTAATTTTCAACTCTGAGATGCAACAGCGTATCGTTGAGATCTAGATACTTTTCTCCATCTCCCGGAATGAAAAACCCGATCGGGCCTCTATTGGTGATTGCTGATAAAGGCTGGATCTCGGTGTAAATTTGATCTTCAATTGATAGCTGCGTCATCGGGGCAGAAAATAAGTCCAACTCTGCCAGCGTGCACTCTGATGATTTGTTATGTAAAAGAGCCATTATTTAAATATTTCAAAACTTGCGGATGACTTCCTTCCTCTTCGTTTGTCAGCTCCAACTGATCTCCTTTTTCGCGTTTGTCGTTGTTTTTTAACTGTCCTTAAACGATCACCAGGGGGTCTTGTTCTGGGTCTTTTGGATAAAACCATAATTTCTGAACCTTCTTGACCTTCGGTGCGTGTAGAACCACTCATTTTACTCACGGCTCTACCGATGACATCCGAAGCGATATATTTAAGATGGGGTTTTGCAATAGCAGATCCTTTTTTAACCAGAGGGGATACAAAGCAGAATAATTTTGAAAATAATGATCCAATTCCGCGTCCGTACATGACCGGGGCCCCATAAAACCCTGGCAGATTACCGCCTGATTGACTTACATAGTAATTTACAAAGCGATTTGGATCACGTCTCAGACTTAGATGTGCCATGTTCTCTCTTGCCTGCTTGATGCAGTGTTGAAGGACCAGGGGAATATGAATGATAATCAATCAGTCTTAGAGGTTATATATATCTCTGTTTATACAAATAAAATTTATCTCAGGCTACGTTGTGATATCACCGGTTTGAAGTGTAGTCTTACGATGGTTTTACCAGACGAAATTTACAGGAACATTTTGGTCCGATTTAATTTCTATATGGATATTTTCAATATGTCTTCTGGAAACTGGAAGGTAGTGGGCGGGGTTAAACGTCAGAGTAACCTTATCACTGAAGTCGCCTTGTACTTTGACGGTCCGCAGTAAAGGCGCAAAAGTGTCGCCTACTATTTGCGGGCTGACCACGTCGCTGTAACAGTATAGGTGATAGAAACCAGCCTTTATATCTGCCGGAAAAGGAGCCAGTTTTGATTCAGATACATGAATCCATTCCCCTGGTTTCACGCACATCATATAAGCTAGAGTGTTGAAGAAGCGTATTTCATACGGACCGCTTGCTTGAAATGCAAATCTCTTTTGAACTTTGCTGAATTTAATGCGGATACCCGAGTTCATTTTTTTGAAAAACAGTTCCATCTCTGTCTCGAGTTCAATAACGCTGTTATAGTAGCCACTTCTGATCTTTTGCGTATTGATCTCCACATCGCCAACCTTCCTCCATTCAAAGTAGGCATCATAATCCGGTAAATTATGCCATGTATGAGGGTATGAAATCTCTGCTAATGCAACCATCCATTGGCCTTCTAAATCAATATGTTGAGCTAAATTTACACGGAAACTCGAACTGGTATTATTTTGAAACACTTCCATGCTAGCGTTAGAGGGAAGGGTAATGTAAAAACCGTCATCCTCTGCCTTGCTGTCCATGATGCTGTATGAATCGTTAGGTTTTAGCACACACCTGTTTTATATGTTTTGTAGTTCATCAAACTTGATCCAACTGTTGAATTTCTCAGGCCAATTTTTCCAGTGTACAAAAACCTGTTTGACACCCTTGACGGTGCGTTGATTTAATATTTTCTCCACTTGATACATCTTGTCCTTAAATATTTTTACTTTTTGAAGTTCCTCAGCGTAAAAAGAACCCTCAATAGGTTCTCCATCCAAATCTTTGAGTTTGTATACAGGAGGAGATCGGGGTATCCGCTCATACACTGTAAACACTTCATCTGTAAAACTCTGTTTGTATTTATTGTCAAACACTCCACGTACCTTGGATATTCTGACAAGATCCCCCTGTTTAAACATTGTCACTGAGGCTCTGCAATATCTGTTGGAGGTAACATCGTACATATTCTGAAACACTTGAAAGGCACTTTCTGAGGTCACTTCCATTGGGCTCATCTTAATGCTGGTGTGGTAGCTGTGGTTGTAGCTTCTAGTTAAATTTTGCAGGATGTCAATGTACCGCCGGGTGTTGTTAGCAGTAAAATATCTCCACATCCTTGTTTTTAACGTACGGTTAAACCTCTCAACTACAGAGGCTTTTGCTTCACTTGCTGTGGCAAAATGTTCAATACTGTGTTTCTCCATTAGAAGCTTAAATTTCTTGTTAAAAAATTATTTCCCTGCATCAGTCTGAAGTTTTTTTGGGACCTGACTTTCTTTAAAAACTGATTCAAAAGCCTTTAGCACTTCTGCAGCAGTTTTCCTCTTCAAAACACGTACATACGCCCTGTTGTAAATATGAATCTGAGAATATTATTTAATATTTAATATTAATATTTTAATATTTTACCAAATAATATTCCGGTCTGTTAAGGATTGTCCTGTGAATACCAGCCCCATTAAGGCGATGGTATTAGGACAGAATAGAAAGGTGTGAGACGAGCTCTGGCATTATTGAACAGCATAAACTGCACACATATGGAATGAATTCACACAATTTCTCAAAATACAAGACTTTATTAACAAAAATAAGTCAACTCAAAGTCAAACATATTTCAATCAACCAACTCTTTACTATGCTAAAACAATCCAACTAAACTACCAAGCAGAATTAAAGAATAATGAAGACTAATGGACTATGTACAATATAAACAAGTTGATTAAAGATGATTAGAAATCATGACCAAAAAGAGTGATGCAACATTACCATGCAATGTTTATGTTTGAGAACCAAGGATTACCTTGAAGAATCTGGAAGTGAAGTTAAGTTAGTTTTAGACAACCCTTCACAATGCAAGATCAGATTTAATATTATTTTAATAAAATAATGTTTTAAATAATGATCTGCTGAATAAAACCAACCTCCTGGATGACTAATTCTCAACGGTGTCTAATTAACTGCCTTTATTCATTAAAATAATATTTGAAGAAATATTATTGAGTATTTTGGAAAAGAGCCAAATCTTTCTGGAGAAATGGGGCTTAATGGTGTTTACTTAGTTATCAACTCTAGCAAATGATGTTCAGGGACTATTATTCACTAGCTTGAAAACTAACAACCTTTCTGTTGACTAGCTTTAATGCTAGCACACGTGTTCTTACCGGCTGGCCGTTGGGCTAACAAAGAAGCTAGCTAAAGTGCTAAGCTAGAGATAGCTTAGCGCCAGAATCAACACATACCTTTAAAATACCAGGGTTAAAATGCATAAGCGCTGACGGCGCGTTATGAGCAATGTTCTGGTTAAAACCACCCTTTAAATAAAGTTTATCTTAGCTTTAAAACATACAAAGAACACGAACCGGCCTGTGTGCTACAGGTAGCATGCTAGCACCAAGATAGCCGAGTTCCACGAAACAAACTTCATAACATGAAAACATTTAGATCATTTCATCCTAAACCAATCTGTTAATCTGCCCAAAACCCAACCTCTGAACCTGTTGAGGGAATGTTGTCCAAGGGCGAAGTTTGAAGAAGATATCCGTCGTGAACAAAGAGTTAGCTTCCCGCTAACTTCTTCAGTTTCCTCCGATCAGAAGGTGTGTTCGTTCTGTGAACAAAGAGTTAGCTTCCCGCTAACTTCTTCAGTTTCTCCTGATCAGAAGGTGACCAGCTGTTCGTTACCGTAAACACGGTTGCGGCCGTAGTCTTTCCTCCAGACTCGGCTTGTCGAAACAGCTTCTCCACCGTGGCTTCTCTCGAACACCGTTTGCTTCTGTGGGCCCTCGAAGAGAAAATGTAAGCAACTCTTACACCTTAATTTCCCCGTTCATGAATGAAAATCTCGGATACACAGACAGTATTTCATTCTACTTAACTTTTGCATATGATCGGTCCTTGGATCCAGTTGAATTTATGTCTTTTTACCAGCAAAAGATATTCAGCGCGCTTTCCCCTCCTATCCGGTTCCTATGGAGGGCCGCGTGGAAGAGAAAGACTTGTGGAAAGGTGGGGCTTTTATTTGGATAATGGCGCCACAGGAAGTCCGCAGTTACCCCCTTTCCTGGCTGTGCTGGAAGATGGTTCATGCACTTTATTTTGAAAAGTTCCAGGAAAGTATGTACCGGAGTTTTAGTGTTGAAACCCATGGCTGTATGGTCCCAACATCCCCCCTTTTAGTTCCGAAGAATGGGACGAAATCCAGTCTTTGGGGCTAACAATCCGTCCTCAGCCATGTGAAAAGAGTCACTGGGTTCCTGTAGCAAGGCAGAGTTCAACAGTTCATTTTGGTTCAGAGGTTAGTGTTTGGACAGGGGTGAGGCAGGCTTGGGCAGAGACTAACACTAATAAAATGTTTTAAAGAAAAAACACAAAACAAAAATAAAAGTCATGTAATAATTCTCACACCATAATAATACTGCTTTTAAACCTTACTTTCTGAAGTTCAAACCATAAGAAAGAAAAAGATTAAAACAGAGTATAGGGTGTTGGAAATTATTTACCATCTTCATACCTTGTTTGATAGATTTTACAGGCTTGCCATGTCTTTTAGGAACACCGTTACCTCAGTTATAACACGCCTGCAGATCATCTCAAACTCCACCTCTGTGATGACATCTTTGGAGTGGCTCCACTGTTTACCACCAACCTTACAGTTCGATGTTGCACTGTGAAAAGGTGTTTGTCCTTTAACTGGTGGCTTGTCTTTTGGCTGACACCAGTTACCACCCCCCTGGTTCGGTTGCATCACTTGGGGACTTACTTTGCGACTCTTCTTAGGCCTGTTCTGAGTTTGAATGTTTAACACTCTAACTATGCCTTTTCCTGCTCTGTCTGAACTGACACGTGTTTCCCACACAAGCTGAGCATATCTACGAGTCTCCTGCATGGAGATGTATGGTCCCAACAGCCCTCTTTGAAAAGATGTCAATGACTGTTAATAAATAATTGTAACCGTCATTTCCTTGGCCAGAGCTTGCATGTCACAGAGATCGGCTTGGAACTCTCTCAATGGTCTGGTGACAAAAACTTTGTTTCTCGGGAACTTTATTCTTGCAGGTTTATGTAGAGTATAGGTATCTTCTCCCGATAAAAAATCTTTAACTTTTTCAACCGCTACCTTCTTCCCCGTTTCATCTTGTATAACCCTCCTCAACCTTTCTAAACCCCCTAAACTTCCCGGATTTGATGGGTTGTAATATACATTTTTCATGATCCTTCTTTCAGACATCCCAGTTTTATGCTCACTCTGATGAATACTTGTTAAACAATGAAAAAAACAAACACCTGAGGGTATATTTATACTTATTTTTTAATTTTGTACCCGTATTTAATAGAGAAACAGAAAAAAAAAAAAAACACATTCAGATAATAAAGATCAATTCAAACATTGCAATCTTTAAAAAAAAAAAAACTGTTATATATGTATACCAGTAGAAAGCCGAGAGAGAATACAGAAAAGACAAAACAAGTCATCAATCATCTGAGATCGGATCGTAGCACTCTGAAACAGAGTTAAGCTGCTTGAGACAGTCATTACCGCTCATCTTATCGTACATATCAGTGATTGCACTATGGAAGCCTTGTACCAATTTCAGTTCATATAAAACCATCTCTGCAATCATTTTCACTCTGAAGTCATCTGCTTGTATGCGTCGAAGTGTCAGAAGTTTCCGAATAGCAGGAAGGAGCTTGAGGTTTACGAGTTGTCGCACGATGCATTGAAAGTTGACTTGGTAATACTCCTCCTCCAATATCTCCAGGCACTGATGCTGTCGTTGGCTCGGGTGGTTCGTTATGCACCCGTAACAGGTTTCTTTGACATAGTTCAAACAGGTTATGTTGAATAAATGAAGTATTGCTGTTTTCACCGTATTGATGAGAGCGCTTGAGATCCAGCCGTCAATTTCATCACCCTGATTACTCTCCTCCTCCTCTGGTGAAGGCTGAGGGGCAGGTATCGGGTCTGGAGTTTGCGGGGAGGGTGAGTAGCTGATGGTTGCCTCGTCCTCCACGATCACCCTCTTGTCTTCAGGTTGGATATCTGTGTGTACAGACTCAGCCACACATAGCGGTGAATAGAGGTCGGGTGAAGGCGGATGATACGATCTGAGGTTGTATCCTGTCGGTGTCCCTGGACTGAATAGGGACTCAAAGAACTGCGACAATGAGGTGGCTGGTGAGTAAAGGTCTGGAGAAGGTGGATGATACGGCCCGGTGTTGAAGCTTTCATCATCATGATCAGGAGAGAAGACTGTCTCTTCTTGCTGGTTGTAGAGGTCCCAGTATGGTGTTTTCCCGTACGCTCCATACATTCTCAAGGTCTGCCGCCCGCCGTTATGAAGAAGAAGAGTCTTTGAGCTCGCAGTTAGACCCTGATATATAGCGCAGGAAAGTGGGAGGGTCCTCAAGAAGGGGAGTGGGTCCTCAAAAGAGGGTGGGCTTTAGATCCACAACAGGGAACGTCAGGATTCTTTTCACTGACATAACATCAATCCAGCAGCGTGAGTTTTCGAAAAGGTTGGAAAGACGCTGTCCAATTTCATTCACCTTCTCAACCCAAGCATCATACGGTAGAGCCAGCACAGTCTTGAATACACCACAGTTCTGATTGAATGCCTCCAACACAAACAGATCTGAGGGGGTCGTCTGGTTATTCTTGCTTTTGGTTGCCTGAAAAGACCAGCGGCCATTTGATGTGGTTTTTGACCCCCACACTGCACTAAAGAGAGGTTCTCTCGCAGCTAATTCAACATCGGAAGGACACATTCTCATCCTTTTTGCTGGTTGAGGAGAGCTTTCATCTTCATTCTCCCTTTCGTACACTGAGACTGATTCAGGGTTATCGTTAAGGTGTGGGAATGGTGTTAATTCAATAAACAGGGAATGGGAATTGTCTGACAATGCTCGACACTTTGGGCCAGGAAGGAGCACGGTCGTCTTAATTACTTTGACTACAGTTGGTGTGAAGACTGTCTGAGACAATACGCAAGAAACAGCTGCGGATGTCTGAGGTCTGGTCACCTATTCATTAAACAGTGGATGTATATTGACTGAGACAATACACAAGAAACAGCTGTGATGCCTTAATTCAATAAACAGTGACTGAGGATTTTATAACCTTTATTTTTTATTTTTTCAGTTCATTTATTTATCTGTTTTAGATCATCTCTACAAGTTACTGGTGCAGATTAGATTACTCAAACATCTGAGCAGAGGA